>NC_056725.1:1716550832-1716746263 GCF_019279795.1 Protopterus annectens
ACACTTTATGACTGGGTGAAAAAAGAGATTGCTCACATCTGGTGGCTGCTTATATTTTTACAGTTCAAGTTGCTTGTATGCATACTTACTAAAAGTTAGTTACCAAATGTACAGTAAGGCTTGTTTTCTCAGGAGGCTTTAAACTCTTTAGTGAAGATCTGTAGTTTTCTGGAAAGGAATGTCAGATGTTGAACAGAGAAGTGCCCAGTGGAAAAGTGACCTTGATTAAAAGGAAGACTGATGCATGAGGAAAGAGGCTGAAAGATATTGTCCTCTTAGCATTTGTTGCATGTTTTTTAAATGGAGCAAAGATAAAGGGCATAAACACTGGTGCATGTACTAAGTTTACCAATTTTCTGAGAAGGCTTATACCTCAAGATGCTATATATAGCACATATCATCAGATGCTCTTTCTCCCTTTGCATACATATTTTTCATATATATTAAATAGTCATCAGTGCTGTACTAAGCGGTAGAGAAAGTCTGATAAACTGCTTGTTAATTCATTAATAATTAATTAATTTAGCATTTCTTAATCGGAAAAGTCTGACTTGGAACAAAGCCAATTTTCAGCAACGGCCCGGGGAGAAATGCTTCAAACGCATATTTTTAGAATAGTTTCTGTCACAGTGAACAGAGAAGTACTTAACAGTTATAGGAAATGTAGTTAAATTCCAGTGATCTGTACTGCATCTTACTTATCAGTATCACTGAATTTCATGAATTACAACAAATACTACATATGGGTCACTTGCATAGGTCACCTTAAATAATGCACTTCTAGTTCTGTAGATGTATGGTATCAAATATATTTTAAACTATGTAGCATGACTACACAATAGGCTTTGACCCACATTAACTCTTAAATTAACTAGCTGTTGGTTACATTAACTCAACAGGTTACTTGAGGACTGGAACTTGTTTTAACATCCTAGAAAAAAAAAACAGAATTTGATGTCTACTGAGTTCAGATGGAAGGCAGTAGGGGTATCTCATGGTACTACTGGAATAATGGAAATTAAAACCAGACATTATATGATGCTGTCAGTAATGCTCGTACATTTCAACTATCCAGAATTCCATAGAATGTCCAGATTTTTGCATCATACTTATGTGGTCTGTTCCTCAGTCATCACTAAATGCAATCTTTGGTATTGACTAGCATTTTCATGGTATTACATTGGAATGAAATGGCTAGGCTTAAAATTACCTCTGGGTTGATAGCCTATTAATCTCCAATGATCCTATAAAATTCCAGGCTGTTTGATAAATAATTGAGGAATGACATCATTAAGTACTGTCAGATATTTCAGTTTCAGACTTCATATCCTTTAAAAAATGTACACTAATGCAAAGGGGGTTGTTCAAGCATCTTTCTAAGTTTATAAGAGTAACATCTGAAAGATGTCCCTAATTTGGGGCCTTCATTGTCCCCATCCCCCATTACTTTTGGCTTTGTCCAGTGTTCTTGTGCTAAGAGATTCAGAGTTATGATAATGCTCTAAACTAAAAATCCAAAAACCACACCACTTGACACACTTCCTTGGTTTAATGCTCTAAACTAAACAAACTTGACAATGGTTACAGAAAGAAATATTATCTACCACAGATTATCTGAACAATCCTGTGTTGGTTTGTGATTGACTGTGCAATTGCCTGGTAAGAAAATATTTATTTTGATTTATATTTTATTTTTATCACTGTTTTTCACTGTTTGTAGGAAGAAAGAGATAGCTTGTAGACAAGATTTACTTTGACTTATATTTTGTTGTTTTTTCCCCCTAATTTTCACTGATTGTTAGAAACAACCATAAAAACAACCAATACTAAAGGGTGTCCAACCAAGGGCAACCAAATTATTACTTCCAGACCTTCCAGGATGAGGGCAGGAGGGCAGGTTGGTGAAAATGAAGGGTGAGATGGACTACCAACATGGAACGTTATGGTGAGTACATAACTTCTTTATGTTAGGTAGTCCAATCTCACCTTTATTTTTAAATATGGGACAGCGTCCCTAGCACCTTATTCTTGGGTGGCTCATTGGAAAATACTCTTGAGCATCGTGGAGCCAAAGGATGCTCTATCCCTGGATGCCAAATCCAATTTGTAATGTGTAATAAAAGTGTGAGGGCTAGCCCATGTAGCAGCTGCACAAATATTATCAAGTGGTACCCTGACTTGAAAGACTGCAGAGGTAGACAGCGACCTGGCAGAATGAGCCTTGATCCTGTAGGGTAAAAGTTTGCCCTGCGAGCTATAGATAAAGGCTATACAACTGGAAATCCAATTAGATAATGTCACTTTAGAAACTGGTAAGCCCAATCTAGAGTCAGAAAAGGAAATGAATAATTGATCTGATTTCCTTAAACCCTTAGTCCGCTGTAGATAAAAACATAGTTGTCTATGAACGTCTAGCTGATGAAAACGGTACTCAGCTGCATTACAGTGGTTAGGGAAGAAAACTGGGAGTTCTACTGATTGGTTTAAGGCAGCATTAGAACACACATTGGGGACAAAGGAGGGATTAGTATGTAATGACACTCTGTCTTTGTGAAAAATCAAATATGGTGGCTTAATAGACAAGGCCTGTAGCTCCAATACCCATCTAGCTGATGTGATAGCTACCAAAAGCAAGGTCTTCCAAGACAAACATTTTAGAGAAGATGAGTGGGAAGGTTCAAAGGGGGGAGAAGTCAATTTGGACAACACAAAATTTAAATCCAAAGAAGCCACTGGCTCTTGCAGAGGTGGTCTCAAATCCAAAGAAGCCACTGGCTCTTGCAGAGGTGGTCTCAATAGAGTGGCCCCTTTCAAAAAGGTCTTGCATAGCTTATGAGACGTTAAATTGGTATCTGAAAAACATAAGTGAAAATGAGAAATTGCCGCCAATTGGACTCTGATACTGGCAGCGGCAGATCCTTGCTGAAAAAGCTCAGAAAGAAAATCCACAATCACAGGGATAGAAGCAGTGTATGGATCTACATTCATTCTCTGTGCCCAAATAGAAAATCTTTTCCATTTACTGCCATACAGCCTCCTAGGTGAAGGTTTATGGGAGGACATAACAATATGTGACACTGAGGATGATACATCATGAAGCCTGACTAGGGATGGAACTGGAGCAGCCATGCTGTCAATTTGAGGGTGTGGATTGAGGGGTGTAGCGAACCAGACATGTGAGTCAATAGATCTGGAGCTGGGTCCAGAATCCAAGGATCGTCCAGGAGGAGAGGCTCGTGGAAGGGGAACCAGACCTGACAAGGCCAGTAAAGAGCAATGAGGATCAACTTGCTTCCCAGCCGACTGGCTTTCTGAATCACTTTGGAAATGAGAGGGATTGGAAGAAAGGCATACAGAAGTCCCATGGGCCAATCGTGAGCCAGAGCGTCTCTGAGAGTCTCCCCCAGAGGGGGAATGAGGGAAAAATAGCTGCTGCATTTGGTATTGACTGGGCTGGCAAAAAGGTTGCAGTAAGGCTGTCCCCATTTCCAGAAAATCTGATCCACTGTTTCCCGTTTCAGAGGCCACTCATGAGGTATTAGGATTGCCCTGCTGAGCTTGTCGGCTATGACATTGGTCATCCCTGGAATGTGCGTTGCAACCAGAAAGTGCTGGGAAAAAATTGCCCATTCCTAAACTCGCATGGCCTCTTGACAGAGTGGGTAAGATCTGGTACCGCCCTGTTTGTTGATATACCAAACCACAGACATGTTGTCTGATTGTATCGCAATTGTCCCTAGAAGAAGAAAGTCTTGAAGTGCTTGCAATGCCAGAAGCACTGCCCTCATCTCCAGAACACTGATATGCAGATGAGCCTCGTGTTCTTGCCATGGGCCTTGGACAGTCCTGCTGAGATAATGCCCCCCCCCCACCCGATCTGGGAGGCATCCGTGGTCACAGTGGAAACAGGTTGGGCCGGAACAAAGGGAGCACCCGTGATCAGTTGATTGGGAGCTATCCACCAAAGAAGGTCCTTCTTGCATGATTCCGTCAGCAGGATAGGATTACTCAGTGGGAGAGATTGGAAGGACCATTGGGAAGACAGAAGCCACTGGAGAATTCTCATGTGTAACCTGGCAAATGGTACTAATAGAATTGTGGAAGCCATAGTCCCGAGGAGCTGAAGAACCCACTTCACTTTGACTTTTCACAACGGGAGAAAACGTTGAACTTGGGAGATTAAGTTCTGTGCCCTTTCGGCGGGGAGACAAGCTATCATGTTCACTGTGCCTACCTCTGCGCATATAAAAATCACAGATTAAGAGGGCAATAATGCAGATTTTTTCCAATTTATGGAGATCCCTAACTGAGCACAAAGTTAAATCATGGCTTCCCTGTTTTGGAGTAGATGCCTGTTGGGGGAGGTCAGGAGCCAGTCGTCCAAATACGGAAACACCTGGAATCACTGACATCTCAGGTGGGCTGTGACTACTGCCATGCATTTGGTGAACACCCTGGGGCTGTGGTCAGACCAAAGGGCAGAGCATGAAACTGATAGTGATTGGCTCCCAGCCAGAAGTGTAGATGCCTTCTGGATGCCTTGTCCATTTTTCTGTGGTAGTAGGTGTCCTGAAGATCCAGACAGCACATCCAAAAGTCTTTCCCTTACAACGGAAGTATAGACTGCAGTGCTACCATCTGAAACTTGTCCTTCTTCACTGATTCATTCAATCTGCTGAGGTCCAGTATTGGCCTCCAATCTCCCATTTGTTTTGGAACTAAAAAGAACCTGGAGTAAGTTCCCGATCCTATCTGGTCTGCTGGGATGGGCTGGATGACTCTTTCTAAGAGAAACTTGTTGATCTACACAGTTGCCTGATCACTTAGATTGGGTGGTACATCTGGGATCCTTTTGGGAACAAACGATAATAGGGAAAAGAGTATTATATAGCCTCTGGTAACAACTCTTTGTACCCACTTGTCTTGGGTGATATTTAGCCAGGCTTCTTGGTACAAAGAAATGCGACCCCTGACCGGCCCCAGAGAAGCGCAGTCGGGCTCCACATCAGGAGCGCTGATAAGGCCGTCCTCGAAAGGAATCATGGCCATGTGGATATTGCGGACCACCCCTGCCTCTAGGGCAACATCTGTCATTTCCTCCTCCTCTGCCTCTGAAGGAGGATTCACCCTGTGTGTCAGGAAAGACCCTCTGGGACTTCTTGAACCACATTTTACCGCCCCTTTGACCCTTGGGGTATGGTCTGGAAGGGACAGTAAAACGCACTCCCATGGCAGAAAGCATCTTTTCTTCTTGCTAACACCGAGTGAGTGTATCCTTCACCTTCCGCAAAATTACATAAGCGCATCCAGGAGTGGCACCTCAAGGCAACTCCAGAACCCGCTGCTCTACTCGCTCCATCCGCAGCATAAGAGATAAGTCGCATGGAGGAGTTAACCACAGAATTTAAGGTGGACAACTGAGTAGAAATCTTGTCAGGAACTCCCTCAGTACATGCACCTTGTATGGAATCTCCTAACTCCTTGAGGAGATCCCTCTGCAACCTCGTGAAGTGCATGAGATAGTTCAGCGATCGAAGGGTAAAGGCCGCTGAACTAAAAATACACATCCCAAATCTGTCCATCTGTCGAGACTCCTTGTTTGGCAGATGAACAGATGAAGAAGTATCTGCCGCCACCACCATGACATCTACGGGAATGCCCTTGGACAAGAACTCTTTACCAGGAGGGGCAGACAAGAACTTGTTTGGTCTCCTGGGGACTGGCTCCACGGTGTCAGGTGTATCCCACACCTTTTGACTAACTAAATCCATCAATTTTGTCAAATGGTGGAGACACCCAAGAGGCAGAAGGTTGAGATCCAAAGGCCTTCAGGTACACAGACTCCTCATCAGAATGGTTAACAGTGGGCCAGTCACACCTCTGCCTAAGGATCTCTAAAATGTCCACAAAGGAGACATCATCAGAGGATGACTTGGGGGAACCTTCAGACTCCTCGAGGTCAGTGTCCGATGTCAAAGACTAATCCTGGGAGTCAACATGTTTCCTCTTACATAACCTCTTCTGGGGAGGCTCCTCGGAAGGACATTCCGGGAAAGCCTCAGAAGAGTGGGAGCCACCAGCCGATGGCTCCTGAGGCTGCAGATCTCTGCTGTCTCCAGAGAGAGCAGGGGCTGAGACTGAAGTGGGTGCTCTCAGGGGAAGAGTGCTGGTGCCACTGGTAGGGGCTGGAGAATGAGATACACACTCAAACGCCGACCTCTCCGGCTCTGAATCCCCCACTCCGAAGAGACAAGGGTCAGCGCCGGAGCCAGAGCTGTTGGCTCCAAGATAGATGCACCCTAGTTGAAGCACCGAGAGGAAGGCTCGGAACTGAAGAAGATCGATTCCAACCCTCCCCGTCAGTAGCGACAGGAGAGCTTTGGCCCCTGAACACGACGGACGGCACCGAGCGTGTTGGAGCTTCACCTGGCTCCAAGGCAGCAACAGAGTGAGCTGGAGCTGACATTTCCTCCATTGGCACCAAGCACTCCAGCTCTGAAAGGTCAGTATGGCTCAGAGGAGGAATAGCAGACAAGGGCAAAGCTGGGCCAAGTGGCTCTGGAGCCAACTGGGTCAGAGCCAACAATAATTTTGGTAAGGCAGACGACTTCAGGAGTCTCAGCACTACCCTCTCCACATCTTCTTCGGAAAGGCTCCTGGAAGACATAGTAGGGGATCTTGACCTGGGGGGCACTGGAGACTTAATTGTTACGGAGACTGGTAGAGAGCTTACAGACTGACTTCGAGTAGCAGAGTCAACTGTTGTATCAATAGGTTCAGAGATCGGTTCTGAAACACCTGTAACCGACTCTGACACCACCATGATGCTTTCCTTCGGCTCCGAAGGCTGAGAAGTCAAGGAGGTAGATTTGGACTGTTTCGACTGTTTAGGAGGTGGCTCCGAGACACCAGCCGGTGCCAGATAAGGCCTTTTTGAGGATTTTGATTTCTCAGCCTTAGAGGAAGCCGAAGAACTGGATAGTGCTTCCTCAAAGCATGGTTTCAATAGACCCTTGAGTATGAGTTTGTTCTTTCTCTCCTGTAACACTCTAAGAGAGAAAGCATGGCAGAACAACCATGATTCCTATAAGTGGATGGCCCCAATACAGTAGACACAGCTACTTTGGCCATCCCTTAAAGACATCTTTTGGGAGCATTTCA
This sequence comes from Protopterus annectens, assembly GCF_019279795.1. Taxonomy (NCBI): domain Eukaryota; kingdom Metazoa; phylum Chordata; order Ceratodontiformes; family Protopteridae; genus Protopterus; species Protopterus annectens. Next base: position 1,716,557,994 of record NC_056725.1, read on the forward strand.
TGCACTTTTTGAACCCCGAGGGTTTATGCTCCTTACTTTCCTTAGACATAGTACACACACAAAACTCAGAGAGATTGAAAGAGAGAAAAGTAGGAGGACTAGGTCCTCTAACTAAAATGGGCCTAGCCCTAAGAAGGAGTTACATGAGGACTAGGTTCTCAAACTTAAACGGGCCTAGCCCGGTGTAGAGAAAGCTAGGTCTTCTAAAGGAGTTACACGTGGACTAGGTCCTCTAACTTAAACGGGCCTAGCCTGGTGTAGATAAAGCTATGTCTTCTAATTTAAACAGACCAGAAAGGAAAGCCCCTTCACACAAGAGAAACCGTAAATGATACAATAAATTTCTATATTTCTATATTTCTAATAACAGGTAGTATACTAGGGGAGGCTGCAATCCTAGTAAATTCACAAGCGGATCCCCGCCAAAACAAACAATGTCAATATAGCAGAAACTAACTGCCAATGGTGACCAAAAAAGGTCAGAATAACAACAGACAAGACAACAGGAGCCCCTGTTGACTAAGAGTGGAAAACCACCAAAAACTCTACCTAATAATCAAAAAATGTGCAACGGCGCCTAAACTAACTGGCACACAGGATACCAATAACCACTAGTAAACTAAGTTGCACTCAAAAAGGGCAAGCAATACAACTGCCTAATATATTAGCAACACTAAATATACAATAAAGGTTCTAATAAAGCATTTAAATACGATATTGAATATAAAGAATTTGAAAAACTTAGCCAGAGCCAAGAGAAGCACAACCGAACTCGTTGACGCAGAAGTCTACCAGCTTGTAAATCAGCCGAGTCGGAGCCGATCCTCGGCTTCGAACCCCATATGTAAAAATGAAGGTGAGATCAGACTACATAACATGGAAGTTTTTCTATTGGAAAATTTGCTACATTCCCACAAGACTAATGGTGTTATTGTTTGTGAAACATGGTTAAAGACCAATGATTTCAAACCATTTATGTCAGGGTATAAATGTTTTTACTGTAACAGACATTCTAACAAAAAATCAGATGGAGGTGTAATGACTATTATGTGTTCAATGAAAGCACCAATACTGTAGATTATGTAACTGTGACAATAAAGACAACAATGGAACATTTAACAATTGTTGGACTGTACAGACCACCAAAGTCAAGTACTGGTGACCTAGAGGGAATGAATACATTTCTTTCATGAAACTCAGGAGGGAAGAATAATAGTGCACAGGGACTTACATTTACCAGAAGCAGACTGGAATAATATTGATTCAACCACATTAGTAAGGAAATTATTTACAATTTATGTTCAAGAACAAAAGTTCCTTCAGACTGTAAAAAAAAAAAAAAAAAATGAATACCACAGAATGGAGCATACCAGACATTTTGTTCCTAAAGTCATTACTGTCACTTCATATCAAATTTTCTCACCACTGATTTGCAATAATCATGGAGTTATAAAGGTTAATTTCTTGCTAGATAATTCTGCCAAAATGAGATCTAAATCAACGCACAAAAGATTAACAACAGATTAAATGGAAACAAAACAGTCACCATGTAAAACTAATTGAATTGATGTGTTCTGCTGAAAAAAAAATGCAGAAGAAATTGCATAATGTTTTGAAAGAGAAATTGTTTGAACGCAAAAAAAAAAAAGTTTAACATCAGGATCTAGGTAGGTAGGTTCAAAACATCAGGAGGTTATACCTCCATAAAAACAAGAGACTTGATTATGCTGAGAGTCAAAAATACAAGAAATGGAAGACAGGTTGAACTACGACTTTGAAAAAGAAGTTATTTCTTACCATAACATTCCATCTGAGTTGTTGATCTTCTTTCATTCATCACTGATGGGTATGGTTCCGAACCCTCGGAACAGAGTCAGCCAAATACCAAGCTAGTGTACACCAAACTCTTGAGCCATGCTACTACCCACAATGCCCTTCTTCCCATACCTCAGATCAAGTCTGCAGAACCATAGTAGCAACATATATATATATATATATATATATATATATATATATATATATATATATATAAGAAAGAGAAACAGAGGCAGAGGCCATCTCTGCGCAAAGACCCAAACACACCAAAACGACCCAAAGATCCACCAGGAACCTTGGTGGGGGAAGGTGGGAGGGTGTGATGAATGGAAGATGATCAACAACTCAGATGGAACATTATGGTAAGACATAACTTCTTTATCTGAAGTTGTTAATCTTCTTCCATTCCTCACTAATGGGACCGAGTCCCTAGCTACTACAGAATCTGGGTGACCCTCATGGAAGAACATTTCGGAGAACCATAGAGCCAAAGGCAGCTCTACCCCTGGAGATCAGATCCAATTTGGAAATGCTTGATAAAAGTATGGGGTTTAGCCCAGGTGGCAGCTGCACAAATATCATCCATGGAAGCCCTAGCATGAAAGGCGACAGAAGCGACCACAGCTCTAGTGGAATGAGGTTTAATGCAGTCAGGAGCTGATTCCTCCTGCAGAGAATAAACAAAGGAGATGCAATCCCTAAGCCATTTAGACAAGGTAAACTTAGACACTGCCAATCCCTTTCTAGAGCCCACAAAGGCAACAAAAAGCTGATCTGTCTTTTGAAAAGACTTTGTCCTGTCCAAATAAAACCGCAACTGCCTGTGGACATCCAAGGAATGAAGACAATATTCCCCTTTGTTGGTATAATTAGGGAAAACACGGGCAACTCAATGGACTGATTAATAGAGAATTCCAAAACCACCTTATGGAAAATCAAAAAAGGACTTTTAATGCATAATGCTTGCAGCTCAGATATACGTCTGGCTGAAGTAACCATCACCAGAAACAAGGTCTTCCAGGACAGAAACTTCACATCACAGGTTGCAGCCAGCTCGAAGGGAGGTAGAGTCAAAGTTTGAAGCACCCTAGACAGATTTCATGATTCCACAGGTAGCCTAAAGGGAGGTCTAGAATGAAAAATCCCCTTCAAGAAAGTCTTACACAGACGGGAAGAAATAATAGGAATTCTGTCTGAACCATCATGGAAATTGGAGATGGCAGCTAGATGCACCCGAATCGTGAATGCAGAAGCCCCATTAAAGAAAAGCTCGGTCAGGTACTGAAGAACCGTAGCTACTGGAACAGAAACAGGATCCAGAGACAGGTCTTGTGCCCACAAGAAAAAACGTTTCCATTTGTTTTTATAAAGTTTTCTGGTAGAAGGTTTGTGGGAGGCCAAAATAATATTCCATACCAGAGAAAAAAGTGACACAAGCCTGGCTACTAATGGAAGTGGAGCAACTAAGCTGTCAGTTTGAGAGTGGCCAGATTTGGAGAGGCCAACCCTTGGGGATGAGAGATGAGATCCTGATGGAAGTCTAGAATCCAAGGGGGTCAGAGCAGGTGTGACTGAAGGAAGGGGAACCAAACCTGACAAGGCCAAAATGGGGCAATGAAAATCATTCTGCTTCTCAACCGAGTAGCTTTCCTTAAGACCAAGGGGATCAAGGGGATGGGAAGATAAGAGTACAGTAGACCCGTGGGCCAATCAAGAGTCAGAGCATCTCTCTGGGACACTCCCTGCAGAGGAAAGAGGGCAAAGTAGCTGCTACACTTCGCATTGGAGGGGGAGGTAAACAAATTGCAGCAAGGCCGGCCCCAGTGGCTGAAAATTTCCTCCACCACTTCCGGGTTGTGAGACCATTTGTGAGGAAGCAGGATGCATCTGCTCAGCCTGTCCGCAATCACGTTGGAACTCCCTGGGATGTGTGTAGCAATCAGGAAATGGTTGGTAGCTATCGCCCACTGCCAAATTCTCACGGCTTCATGGCAAAGGGGGTAAGATCTGGTCCCTTCCCTGCTTGTTGATGTACCAGACCACAGACATGTTGTCAGACTGGATAGCAATTGGTCGAGAGGAAGAAGAGAGTGGAGAGCATGTAACACCAGTAACACAGCTCTGAGCTCTAGAACGCTGACGTGTAAGTCGACTTCTAGAGGAGACCACGTGCCTTGACCAGATCTTCCCTGAAAATGGTCCCCACACCCTATCAGGGAAGCATCCGTAGTCACCGTGGCGCTGGGCTGAAGAGGTTGAAAGGGGCAACACCAAAGACGTACGTCCATTCTCATCCACCAGAGGAGATCCTGCTTGCAAAGATCAGTGATGATGATTAGTGCATTCAAGGGATGATGATTGTGTATCCATTGAGTTTGAAGAAGCCACTGTAACAGGCGCATATGAAGCCTGGCCAATGGAACAATGGGAATGACTGCCACCATGGAATCCAGAGCCTGCAAAACGTCCCTTGCAGATGCTTTCCTGTGGTCGAGTATCACTTGCACTTGTGTTCTCAGTCTTAAGGGAGAGATATTAAAACAAGCTGAGTGTTGAACATAGCCCCTATGAATTCCAATTGCTGTAAGGGCTGAAGGTTTGATTTTTCCCAGTTGATAGTAATACCCAGAGACTCCGCCAGAGACAGAGTGTGGTGCAGGGCCCTGGTCAGTAGACGCTCGGTGGGGGCGGAGAGGAGACAATCATCCAGATAAGGAAACACCTGGAATCCGTGCACTCTCAAGTGAGCTATCACCACTGCTAGACATTTTGTGAACACTCTGGGGGCCGTTGAGAGACCGAAAGGCAGGGCTCTGAATTGAAAATGATTGGCTCCCAGCCGGAAGTGCAAAAGCCTCCTGGAGCATTTGTCCATTTTGATGTGGTAATATGCATCCCGGAGATCTAGAGAGCACATCCACACACCCTCCCGAAGGCATGGAAGGATGGAATGAATAGTGACCATGCGGAACTTGGTCTGTATAACTGACTCGTTCAAACGACTGAGATCCAGAAAGGGCCTCCAGTCCCCTGTCTTTTTTGGCACCAAAAAGAGTCTGGAGTAGAACCCTAATCCGCATTGATCTGGGGGGACCTTTTGGATGACTCGCTTTAGAAGAAGCTTCTTGATTTCGCAAGCTGTCTCCTCCCTTTGACTGGGTGGAACATCAGGAAGGGAGAATTGAGGTCTTAGAAAGGATTTGAAGGGAATGTGATAGCCTCTGGTGATAATTCTCTGCACCCATAGATCATCGGTAATGGAGGACCAGGCTGTTTGGTGCAGAGAAAAATGCGCCCTGACTGCTTCCAGAGGAAAACAATTGGGCAACGCTTCAGGAGCGCTGATAGGGCCTACTGGAGAAAGAATCTCTGGAGCCCTGATTCCAATAACCCCCTCTGCCCCTAAAAGGGCATCTTCCACAATCGGACCCTCCTCTGCCTCTGGAGCAGTCCTCGCCATGTGCGTCACGAAAGAAACCTTGCGACTTCTTGTGCCACAACTTTCCACTCCTCTGATTCCTGGATAAGGAATGCTGAGGTCTGCAGAAGCACAGGCCCATGGCAGACAAGGTCTTTCTGTCCTGCTCACACCTGGCCAAAGCATCCTTGACCATAGAACCAAAGAGCGTGGAGGGCTCAATAGGGGTATTCAAAAAGGAAGACTTGAAGGAATCTGGTAGGTCAGAACTGCACATCCAGGCATGACGTCAGACAAACACGTCAGCACCTGCTGCTCCTTCGGTTGCGTGGGAAAGCAACCTTGTGGAGGAATTCAAAATTACTTCAAGGGTGGCAAGTTGGGAGGCCACTTTGTCACGTGCTCCATCCGACACTTGACCAGTGAGGCTACCAGAGAGTTCTGAAATAAGGTCTCTCTGGAGTCTCATAAAGTATGCCAAGAAATTCAGCGAATGCATGGCAAAGGTCGCTGCAGCAAAAACTCGCTTCCCTAGCCTGTCCACCGCCCAGGATTCCCTGTTAGGTGGGTGAACAGCAGGACTCTCTTTTGCCAAGTCCTCCTTCTTTGTGGCCGCCACCACCACCACAGCATCTACTGGCAAGCTTTTCGACCAATGGGGTTGATCCTCTGGAGGAGAAAGTACTTTGTCTGATCTCCTGGGGATAGCGTTTACTGAATCTGGACTCTTCCACGCTTGCTGCACGATGAATTTGAGCAACTCATCTGCAGGGGGCATCACCCAGGATGTAGTGGGCGGGGAACGGAAAGCTTGTAAGAATACGGATTCCTCCAGGGAAGGGGTGGAAGATTTCCAGTCACCCTGCTGACTCAAAATCTCCAAGATGTCCCCAAAGGAAACATTGTCAGGGGGTGATCTAGGGGAACCTTCCTCATCATCGTAATCCATATCCTCAGTAAGGGACTCTTCAGGTGAGTCCATGTGTTTTCTTTTGCACACCCTCTTCCAAGGGGGCTCTTTGGTGGGAATGTCCGAAGAAGCCTTGGAAAGGGGGGTGCTTTGGATTAGTGGCCCCCTGCCAAGGTCTGGTGATGGCTGAGTAAGGGGGGGGGGGCACAGGCGGAGCTGACAGAGAAGGACTGCTAGCCACCAGTGCCCTCTCCATAATACGGAAGGTGGGCCCACCTGAAGAGAGATGGGAGCCCGGAACCAAAGAGGACTGAATCAGAACTGGGGTCACACCCCACTCTGAATGGCCCACCTCCAAGACTGATGTTTGAGAAGGGGTCAGTGCGGAAAGAACTCTCGGATCCAAGATGGGAACCGAGAAGGCCGTTGGTGCCGGGGCCGGAACCGAATATTCCACCCCCGAAGCAAGAGGTTGAGTAAGGTGAGCTGTCATCAGAACTGAAGCCCACCAGGACTTAGATGCTTCAGGCATCAAAGCAGTCGGCGCCAAAGGAAGGGGTCCCATTGAAAGCAATAGGCAAGGGGGCCTTGGGACCGAAAGATCCCCATCAGGAGAATATGAAGGAGTCGAAGGAGGAAAAATCCCAACACCCAGAGCGAAACAGGGTCTGGAGATTCCCCTTGCAGTCAATACTTGATCCACGAGACGAACAACGTCTATTTCGGACATGCTCCTGGCAGACCTAATCGATATCCCGAAAGGAGATTCAGGCAGATCCAGAAAAGGACTGTAGGGTTGCCCGGCAAATGGGTCCACAAAAGATGTATATCTGGTCCATGGTAATGAACTCAAAGGAACCGAGGATTCTGATTTGAATTGCGTAAACGGTAAAGTCGGCACCGAGTGGGAACTCGGAGCCGAAGTCACAATCGGGGTAATAGACAAAATCGGATCCAAGGTTGTCAGAGCCAGAGCCTGTAAAGGCGAGGTCGGTGTCAAAGTGTCCTGAACCAGACTGGTCAGAACCGAAGAAACCATTGGTTCAGTAGTCGTCGGTGCCAAGCCCGGTACCGACGATTCAGACTTCCCAGAAACTGTGCTAGGTGCCAGAATCGGTGGCACCGAGACAGCGTGTCGATGCTCGAAGGAAGATCTACCCAGTCTTAGATCGATGATTTTTGCCCCCTATCACCAGCCGGTGAAGAAGGGTCTGAGCGAGGACGCTTGTTATCCTTGCCTGGAGGGGTTGAGACTCTGCAGAAATAGCCTCAGAGAAACGAGAGGAAAGCAATCCTTTCAAAATCAACTTGTTGCGCCATTCATTCAACATCCGTTGACTAAAACTCACACAAATATCACATGGGGGAGTCGCAGAAAGATGCGAGATGCCCAAACAATAAACGCATTTAAAATGCAAGTCACTGTTAGGTAATTTACCACTGCACGACATGCATTGTTTAAAACCTGAAGTACCCTTTTTCTCAGACATACTAACACTCGCTCAAACAGAGAAAATAAGAAGAAATAGAGCCAGACTACCAGCAATGGTATGAAGAGTTACCACGAGGATGGTAAAAGTAAAGAAAAGGCAAGAAAATACCAACAATGGTAAGAAAAGGGATACCTGTGAGTAGAGCTAGACTATAAGAAGACACTAGAAGAAAAACTTTTGAAAGAAATACCAGTTTTAATAATTCAAAACTACTAAGCTGGAGAGCTCGGTGAAAACGCTGCTATATGGCTGTGCAGCAAATGAGATCTGAGGTATGGGATGAAGGGCATTGTGGGTAGTAGCGTGGCTCGAGAGTTTTGTGTACGCTAGCTTGGCATTTGACCGACTCGGTTTCAAGGGTTCAGAACTGTACCCATCAGTGAGGAATGGAAGAAGATTAACAACTTCAGATTACTGACTTAAACAAGCTAGACAGACAAATTAGACATAGTGTGTAATAGGATTAAGAAAAAAATTGAAGAAAATGTATTTAAAGATATTGAGCATAATAGGAAACCAGTTTATAGATGCATAAGATATGGCAGATGTAAAGACATACAAATGGAAAAACTGTGTGTAAATTCTAAAATGTATTCACAGACACAACAAATTGCAGATTTATTTACAAAATCTTATGCAAAGCATCTTGGCTCCACAAAGAGGGTGATAAATTGTCTTAGTGACATCCAGGTAAACTCAGATACTAAAATCAAATTAGATTATGCTGAAAAAGGACTACACAAACTAAATCCAAATAAAGCACAGGGAGGAGAAATTAGTAATAATGACCTGAGAACACTTCACCATGAACTTACAGTACCATTGTATCAGTTACTTACTAGGTCATATAAATATGGAAAGATTCCTCATGATTGGAGACATGCACTTGTTAAACCTGTCTTTAAGTGAAAAGGAAGCAGGACAAACCCAGAGTCATCCAGACCCTTAAGATAACTTTCATTTTGTGGAAAAATAATGGACAAGGCTATATTGGATAAATTATTACCAGAATTAGAAAGGTTGGGACTTGAAACCATATATTAGCATGCATATATTGAAAACAGATCTATTACTACCTGTAACATGATGCTCTATAGCAATATAAGTACAGTTATGAATGAAAAATTGTGCTGATACGTACATTATATAGACAACAGGGTACTGATATACTCTTGATAAGATAGACAGCTGCATGGCTTACAAATAAGACATGACAAGTATCACAGAACAACTGGAAAGGGGTGAAATTTGAGGCTACAGCCAGGGTGTCCCACAGGGCTCTATCCTAGGGTCATTCTTGTTTAGATTTTTATCTTTCAGATCTACCATTTTCATCTGAGGTGTTCTGCAGTCAGTATGCAGATGACTTGAAAATGGATAAACTGATTACATGGCTTACAGACTGGGCACATCTGCAAAAGAACCTGACTACATTTACAATTTGGGCACAGAAGAATAATATACTGACAAAGATATCAAAAATTAAGCATATGAGATTTGGGAGACATAAACTGAAAGATAAACACATGGATGTGAAAATTTAATTTATTACGAAAGAATAAAATATCTGAACTTGTACAGTGTCTTATATAGATGTTTATAAAGAGGCCTTATTTATTTAGGTAAACAGGACATTTAGAGAAAACTATCTATGTGAATGGGGGTTATCAAATAGTAATAGAGAATATTCACACAGCCTATAAAAAAGGTTCTACAGGAATAAGAAGTGTACTAATTGGTTCACTGAGAGAGTATCTAATGCATGGAATAGACTACCAAATTACATTAAAGAAAGCATTAGTTTAATATAAGAACAGCATGGTCACTTATCATGAGAACAAATGTTTTTTTCTGGCAGGCGTAATGGGCATTATTGCCTGGGCTTGATGTATTTGTATGTATGTACCTGTACAATTATTACTTCGCTATCTCATATCTTCTATGGCTTTCAGAATTTTACAAGTAGATATCTCCCTGCTTTGTCAGAAAGTAACAGTAAGTCAATGAAACAGCAATAAATGTGTCCCAGTTCAGTCTTTAAAACTCTTAAGAGAATTTTAGTTGCAATACACTGTTTCACAACCATTTGATAGCTTCCCCTCCTTAAAATGAGCTCCCCTTCTAAAAAAGACAATGCTAAGAAATGTGCCCTCTCCACAGCATTTCATTTGTTTTTAAAGTCTATTTTTTGTCCTAGTTCATCAGGGTCGACCTTTAGTGATCGAACTGTTAAAACATCGAATGTTCAGACAAAAAAAAAAAACTAAACGGTGTAGGCAGGAGGGGCAAGCCCCCTGCACCCCCACACCCCCCGCTACTTAAATATACCAACTCCGAGACCACTCTACATTGAAGTAAACGGAAATCTCCCCTTACGGAGATTTCCGTTTACTTGTTCGATGTTCTGCAGTTTTGCTATTCTCATGTCAACAATGTCAGATTCGACATTGTCGGCTTTCGAGAATTTAATATAGACCTGTTCATCATGCTGGATGCACCATTTTACATTTAAATTTTTGAAAAGGATGTAGGAATTATTCTGTTGAGTGTGTATTTCCCCTCAGTTATGGTTGTTAAAATACATTAAAGTATGGGCTGTTTCTTAATTGGTGTTATGGTTTCAGTACCCTTTACTTGTTAAGTCATAGTTTAATTATTTCTGTTGTGGAACTGGAGGTTTTGGATTCAAAAATGCAGCATTTGTACAGTAGTTGGTCTATTTCAGTGTCAGCTGCATAATAAAGGAAGCCAATAATATCTGAGTTTAATCAATATTCTAGCCATGTAAGGACAATGCCAAGGCAAACTCACCTAACTCTGTCTGACATGTTCTCATTGTTTACTCAAAATATTATGTTAAATATTTCTATTAGTTCCTGTTATAAAATGCTTAAAAAGTCTCAAACATGTAAGCACTGATTTCATCACCATCAAGACAGCAGAAATCACAATATTCTTGCTTTGCCCAAGGCATCATCTCAGGAAATTAATTTTAATTTTGTAAAAGCAGTCTGACTCCTTCCAAAGGTCTGCCTGCAGATGACCAAGATAATCATAGGAGCAACGTAGAAAATCATAGGAGCAACTTAGAAAATGAATTAAACATTTTTGGAAATTTCTTCTACTCAGTTGTTACTTTCTGTTTGTGTCCTATTAAATTCATGCCAGCATTCATTCATTTGTTTTCTGGCTCCAATCATATCCTTTTCAGGGTAATTGGGAGCTGGAGCTTATGCACTCAACAGGTATAAGCAAGTTTTGGATGGGATACCAGTTAACCTATAATCGAAAGACACACGCTGCATGCATTCCTATGGGCAATTTAGAGGCTCACTGGTACACTCATTAGTACATCTTTTGAATATGGAAAGAAATCAAAAACCTGGTGAAAACTCATGCAAGCACATACAGGATAGCGACACCTCACAAAGAAGGCATTTCAGCTGGGAACAAAACTGGAGAATCAATTCTGTGAAACAGCAGTTCTAAATACTGTACCAATGAACAAAATTTTAAAAACCCTGCAGATTTTCTATAGTGAAAAAAACGTCATAAGACTACAGTCCACTTGGAAGATATTCAAGGTAGATGTCACCGCAGCAATTAATCTTAACATTTTTGTTCAGTCATCAGCAAAACCAAACTAGTTCTTGGCTTTTTGTCCAGAGCCATATGATTACTTGCATAAAACAATACTGATCTTGCACCAGTGTTCCCAGTGACATATGAATGCTTGTGTTTGCACATACAGTGCTGGTTAAGATTAGTTTTTAGAAAGTGAAACCTTGTAGGACACGACTTATGGAAAACAAATTATTGTTCTGTATTAATGAAAATGTAAATATAGGCTACATACAGACAGTAATTTTAACTATATTCTAAGATAAATAATTCTACAGGCAATGTGCAACAGGGGGATGGGTGAGTAAAGTTGCTGCCACAGTGTACACTCCCTCAAGACCAACCAGTATACCGAATGTATTCATAAATCTATATTATCTTACTTTGAGGAAGGCCAGAGTAGCAGTAAATTATACCACCTAAGACGTATCACATGCAGTTAAGAAATCCAGTGAGTGATGTTGTGGTAGTACATTTATGGAGACTTGATACTTCTAAATCTAGGAGGTTTTGGAAGTACTTTTTTGACAAACTACATATATGTTGGTTTGTTTAGTTTAGTGTGTTTATGTAAATGGGTGTATGGTGTTGTGTAGTGCTCACATAATTTTGTTTTAAGGGAGAGGTTCTTCATATTGATAAAATACCTACATCTCTCACAGATAGTATTATGAAGTATCACTGTCATCATCAACCCCCTTTTTTCCCAATTTTACATGAGCTTGCGGTATCAGTATCAAGTATTAACTTGTCTATTTGCACTGGGTAGCTCCTACACTGCCTAATGATGCTCAGTGGTACAAGGTTGGCTACTGACAGGACAAAAGCTGATTTGAAATGAGTGTTGACCAGGTGATTTTATTTCTTTCAATGGATCATTGTGATATGGGTTTTACTTAATAGTTGGGTGACAGATGCTCAACGTTAGAAGGAAGATTACATATAACAGATGAAGGACTTCCTTGTTAATTGTAACTTTTTTATTAGTGATTTAAGGTATCACATTGTAACATTTTTTAAAATTACACGAATTCTGATAACGTACTGAGAAATGTTAACATTGCCAGACTTATGTTTTCTATTTTACCTGCTTTTAATTTACACAGAGCTGATACTGAGAAACCCAAAGAACCTGTCCTTTTTAAGGTACATTTGTATACTGACATACATTTATGAAATGTAATAAAATAAACTTACGTCTGATTTCATTTTTTTCCACTTCCTTCAATTGCTGAGCAAATGTAAGTTGACTGTCTGATAGTTTCCAACTTTTGTAGAGTACCACTGCCTGAATAATGTACTTATGAACCTGAAAAAAAAAAAAATAGTTTATTGACTTCTTTTGGTTATGGGGCACTAGGGTTGTGGGGAACTAGAGAAATCTGCATATTAATAAACGTTAAACAACTATACAGACGAGTAAGCAAACATGGTATGTTAAGTGGTAAGTAGTACATTAGTTAATATACTACCATATGGTTAATTATATGTTTGTATCAATGACTCAACAGGTTGCACTCTCACCTTTGGTGCTAGGAAAGTCAGAAAGCTGTGGGTTCTATTTCTGGTGTGGGCACACAGATTCATAGCCCAATACTGACAATGCAAAACAGTATGGCAACTGGGACTGAACACCCTTTAGATAAGTGTTAAATCAAGGCCATACCTGCCTGTGTTGGTGGTAACTCCAGTGGTTGTTAAAGATACCATGATGAAGAGCAGAATAATATTCCAGCTGCTCTAGACACATTTCTCCCAATTAGTGTATGCATTGTTCTGGGTCTCCTCAGTAACACAGTCATAGATTCAGTGGATGGGATGGGTCTACTTTTAATTACTAATACACACTGTTTGCTTCAGCTGTAACTGTGAATGCAGTATCAGGTTTCATTTATGAAGCAGTGATCTTCTTGTGGCTTAATAATTCAGTGTTAGTACTCATGCACTATTGGTACCTGCTGATAATATCCCCTAACATCATGCACCCAGGAAAGCCCCCTCCCTTTGCCCCACCTTAGTTCCACCTCTGGGTTCAGGTAGAATATAGCAAATCCCCAGCTATTCATATGATAAGCAGTTGTAACTACACTGCCATAGAAAATAGTCAGTTATCATTAGCTGACTACAGAGATCTGTAGAGGGCATCTGAAATTGTAGATCACACTATTCTGCTGTGAGCTCTGCAACAAACTTCAATCAATGATGGAATTATAAAATATTTCACTTTTTACCTCTCAAAAAGAATGTACAGGATGACCAGCTAAAACAACTCCTCTGATACAGGCACACACAGCTGTAGCACCAACGGCTCTGTCCTGGGGACACTGTTATTCTCTCTGTTTAACAGCAGCCAGTAAAAAGATCTGACCTCTGTCTAGTGCAGGTAATGAAAAAGTAATTGTTGTTTGTATAATATTTATTTATAAGTATCTCAGCAACCAAGGAACACAGACAGAACTGCTTAGCCTCATATGAAAGGTCCCAGCTAGGAAAAAAAATGCTGCTTGTAGTATGTGTGCAACTCGAGTTGTTGCTGAGCTATTTTAAGTTGTTTACAAATTACTACAAACATGATAGTTAATGGGTTTATGTCACTTATAAAATCCATTTTAAGACCTAGAACCTAAATAATGCTACAACTATAAAAAGAGTTTGTGTCGAATAGTTTGCCAATTTCAAATCTTTATTAACTCCTATGGCTCCAAAAATATGAGCATTTGTTTGAAATCTGAGGAGAAAATTTGCTTATATCAAAAAGCTTAGGCTCAGCCCATCGGAATGAGGCAACAACAGATTCACAAGCTAAAGGTTAATGCATGTTTTTGTTGATTTTTTTCTTTTTAGGTGCAACTGGATTTGATTGGGGAGTGCATATCAGGATCCATTAAGTCAGGCACAATGGTTAAACTGCTTACCTCACAGACATAGATACAGGATTTGAGTCTCACCTTTGGAAGGGAAGTTGGCTAGGCTTAAAATGGCCCAAAAGGGCAGCTAGCCTAGTACTTAACTATGAACCTACAACAGTAAGCATTTTAAGAAAGGGGGTTGGTGGTTAGCATAATGGTTAAAGGGGAAAAAACACCGAACAGAATAATAAACTAACACCAGTAAGGGCTGGCTAAGAGCAGAAACAATACTAAATATAAATTATGTTCCCACACAGCAAATAAACTGTATAAAATAAAGCAGAAACAGTTTAAATTGTGATAAGCCTTGTTATACAGTGTAATAAACAACAGCACACGCAGTCACAATACCAAGTACAATTCACTTGTCTAGACAGTAACAAAAAATTCTATGTATTTATTTTACATTTGTTTATCATTAGAGTCTGACTAGGCAGGTTGCCCATTTTCAGTGGAGGCCCGGGGAGAAAAGTTCCAAAACAGTACAATAGTAACAATACAGAAATAGTCACATATATTTGCAAAATCATACATAGGAATAAACAATAGAGAAAAGTATCATACAGATTGGCAATACAAAATGTACATATACAGATATACTTAAAAATACATATAAAATGTTTATGAGAGAAATTCTTTCTAGAAATTAGGATAGAAAGTAGTAGACAGGAAAATAAATCCTTAACTTCTTTAAGGAGTAAGGAATTTAGGAGGGAGATGAATCCTTACTCCTTCAGGTATGATTTAAATCAAATGAAACACTTGACAAACGGACAAATTAGTGTATGTATCTATATATACGTAGCATGTGCAGAAGCCTTTATAAGGCATCTGGAATACAGTATGATATTGGATCTCGTGGGAGGTTAACCTGGGTCTGAGCAGTTATAAAACCTTCAATCAAAAAATCAAATACAAGTCTTTCAAAACAGTAAATAAGCATTTACTTAGATATTTCCTTGCCAGAAAAAAAAAAATCACAGAAAATACAAATAAAGTAACTCAATAAAATATTGATTTAGCAATGAAAATGGCCATAGAAGTGCTGAATCTGAAGTAAAGATAATAAAAATTAAGAAAAAAGGTAAAATAATGCTATATTTTCATGTCAGAATTTCAAAATGAAGCAGATAAACAACATAAACAATGAGCTCTTGCTACCCTGCTCTACATGCACATGACTTTTTCTGGCATTCAAATGATACCACAGAACTTCAGTTTTCCAGCACAAGTTATAAAACACTAGAAAAGCCCCATAACTGCATAAAAGCAGTATTACATGTAAAATGACACAATAGCTTAGAATTCCAAGAGGTATTAACAGCAGTAGTAAACAGCAAGAATATTAAAATAAAAAGTTAAAACACACAGCTTATCTGAGGCCAAAAGCTGCAGTCCACTAATACAGGCTGTTGAGGAGATTCAACTACGTGAGTCCTACTGCTGGCATTAAAAGACTGAACAACTGACTCTTAGTGACAGGAGCTAGGCTTCCCCTGATGGAAGGAGCTTATCCAAAACCATATCAAAGAGAGTCACAAGAGGGGATTCTGAGCTCTGGAAAGCTGGGATTGTGCAGGCACATTGCCCATAAGCCAGTGAGGCAGTGTTAATGCTGACCATCTCTTTTTCAGAGGAAATACGATAATTTAATGACTATACCACATTCATGGAAAAATTACAATGACATTTGACTAAAAAAAGTAAAGCGCGTTATTTGGATAATGGATAAGGCCAATAAACTCACAGTCTCACCCCTGCCAGTTATACTATAATTGCTAGAAAAGTACCCGGAATATATTTCAATCATTCATACAAGCATCTTTAAAAACTGCTTAATATTTTACCATGCTCAGTCACAACTCTTCACCTAGAAACCATTCCTTCAATTAAATGCTGCAGTATACCTTGCAGATTCAGTGACACAGTGGTGCAGAGGGTAGAATTATTGCCTCATAGCAAGAGATTCTCAGATAAGGTGCCTTCTGTGTGGAGTCAGCATGTCTCATCCTGTGTTTGTGTTGGTTTTCACAAGGTTCTCCTCTTTTCTCCCACATTGCAAAGACATTCAATAGTGGACTGGACACTCTTAATTGTCCAGAGGTGACACTATGTGCATGTGTGTGCATATGTGTGTGTGGTATGGAAGAACAGCAGTGTCAGGCTAGCCACCCTGTTGATGTGATACCCTGACCTCATGTGCAGAAATGGGAAGATGTCTGAATCTATTAACTATTTACACTTCCATTAATTAAATAACATATAGAAAGCTACTGATGAAAATATTATTTGTTAAATATATAAATATTCATATTAAGTCTGTCTCTTAAAAAAGCCTACAGAAAACTCCTGATGCAAATTTTTAAAAGATTCACATATGTAAATATGTAGAGTCACCTTGCTATAATTTAATTGTTTGAGTACTTTTGGCTATTTTGCAATGAAATATAAGTGTTTCTATAACTGTTGCTGCCTCTGACTCTGGACATTTCTAGAAATTGTTTGTGGAGCAGTTCACCAACCTGGTTAACAACCAACAATAAAGAAACAAGAAAATGAATAATTTAAATCCAGTACGGGTTGGCCCTATCTGGTGACAGACTTTGACAGCATTAGACTTTGACTCAGTGTTTAGTTCAAATAGGTTCATAGGTTCATATGTATATGCTAAGCTAACAGCCACTAGGGCCTGTATAAGCCTAGCCACACAACCCAAACCAATTGCATTCCCTTGAAAGATATGTTTCTTAACTGGGATATTTTAGTTAGGAGGTTGCTAAAAAGTTATGTGGGACGGTATGTTAGTTAGGGAATGTTTACTGTCAGTCTCTGTCTATAAGAGACACAGGGGCTAGCCTAGGGATGAATTTATGATTATCCACCAAATGTTAGTTAGGGAACATTTACTGTTAGCCTCTGTCTATAAGATACATGGGTGTGGGGCAGCCCAGGGATGAAATTTGTGATTTCCCATCCAATGGCCAAGGTTAGATTTGAATAAGGTTAGGGACACATAGATGTGGAGCCTGCTCCAGAGCATGAGGAATCTTTGAGTCCCATATCTGTCTCATCAGCGTCTTCTATTTATGTAACAAGCACAGTTCATATCCCTGGATTTAGTGTTTCTGGTGCTGCTCATTTTGCTGATATGCAAAAGCTCCATCAGTGTTGGATCTAAGAATGCTTTATATGCCAAGCATAGATCACTTTTCAACAACCTATAGGAAACAAATATAGAGGCGATCTGTATAGGAATATGTGTTAATACCCTGGATTGTCTTGGTGAGGAACCACTGTGGGCATTCCAACTGCCGCATAAGCCTAGTCAAGTATATGATGATGGCAGCATTGTGTTCAATAATGGGTCTGATAAGGGACAAACAGACAGGTACTATAACTTCCTAGTATATGGATACCATACCCTTAGTTATAAGTTGAGTAACGTAAATGATTTTCCTACTACCTTGGCTACGTGTTGGTCAAAGGCCAAATTATTGTCTGCATATGTTCCCAGACCTCTAACTACAGGCTCAACTCTTAGGGATATTTTATCAATGGAGTAATTTACCTGGGTAGACATTTTTCCAGAGGACAATCTAATGCACTTCTTTGGATTGAGGTTTAATCTTTGACTTTGGCGCACATCATTTATCTCTTGCAGGATTGTTAGTGCCATGTCATTTGTGATATCTCTCAATTTGCAGTTGTCTGTGAACCTGGTGAGCAATAGGCCCTTGCCATTAGCCTTGATCTCTGAGAAGTAGATGCCAAACAGGACTGAATTCAGCATGAAGCCCTATGGTACTCCACTAGTGACTTGCCTCTTAGTGGAGATGGTCTCACCAATCCTGACTTCTTTGGTACTATATGTGAGCCAGCTGGCAATCCAACGAGTTATATAGGGATATATGGCTAGTTCAGTAAGTTTGTCCTCAATACCTGAGTGAAGTATTGTGTTGAATGCTAGGTGGTATGCACCAGTTTCCCTTCATCTATTGTCTTGGTTATCTTCTCAAAGAAGTCTGTCAGGTTAAGTAGGCATGACTTTACTTTGACAAAACCAAATTGGGGTGGGTCTAGTGTCTGTAGATTGCCAATGTATTTGCTGATCATTTAGATGATAATTCATTCCATGTCTTTGCATATTAGCCTAGTCAGACTAATGAGTCTGTAGTTTCCAGGGTTGGATGATGGTTCACCCTTGAAAAAGTGGATAATGGTTGCCATCCTCCATTTGCCACCAGTTTGCAAAAGTATTTATTTGTCTCTGATATAAAACCAGCAGGTAAAACAGTTAAAACAGCAAATAAAATTCAAATCAATGTAAGCAATTTCGGGTTATTATCCTTCTTCAGACAATGCATTACTGGTAAAGACAAATATTTAAAATTCTTGACAACCAATCACTATTTAATACTAAACCCGCCTTTTTATAAGGGCAGGCTTAATGGGAATGACTTCATTGAGGCCAGGAAACCTATGGGCTGTCAATTCTATGATCCACCTAGTTTCCTCCATTTCAGTTTTATTTACTATATCGCCCCCTCTGTTCCCTTTCATTATAGTCCTAATAACTATAAACTTGAAATAAACCTCACCCCAGTGAGGCTGTGTTTTTAGCTACAGTGAGCATCACTATAACCTGCTCCCTGCTGATAGTATGTGTGTGTGTGTGTGTGTGTGTGTGGGGGGGGGTTATACTGGTAGGAATTTCACAAGGGGGGGCGGGGGAGTGGGGGGTTAAAGTTCGAGCTGAATTTGTCAGCCAGCAGACTCACAATATCACCCTATTCATTGAAGGTGGTACGATTTACTACTAGTTCTGCACACTGCTGCATGTTACTTTTGAGGTTTCAAACATAGCTGTAGAAGGCCTCGTGGTTGTCTTCATCCTGGATGCTCTCTTGACTTCATAATTAGCCTTGTTGGATTCAATTAGTCCTCTTAGTTTCCTTTTTACTTTTATTAGTTAGCTCTTGTCATTATGAGAGTTGCTCTTTCTGACTTTGGTCACGACTTTTCTCCCTTTGTTATATATCCTGTTAAGATAAGGATTCCACCAGTGTGGTTTGTTTTGGGCTTATTCTGACAGGTACAACAGCCTCTAGGCATCCACTTACACATCTGTACAGTGTTTCTGTGAATATTTCTGCATAGGCTTTTGTGAACTCTGGGTTAGGTGGGGCATTGAATTCTGACAAACTGTCACATAATAGGATGTAGTTTGCTTTAGAATTGTTTCTAACTGTAACAGGTTTTGCTGGGTTTTCAAAGCAGATATTTATTTTGAATGAACAGCTTTGTGATCCAACTTCACCAGTAAGGACATGACAAGTGGGTGGAACAATGCTCTTCCATACTGGTGACAACAATGTCCAGTATTTTTGAACCTCTGGTTGGAGTGAACACTAACATGCCTGCAAGTTGAAAAAGTACTTCCCAGTCTAAAGAGAGGTAGAGTTAAAGTATCTCATGAAATGAGTGTTTGATTGGATGGAGAATGCCTCCAGTAGGTCTAGATAAGAGTTGTAGGATGCTTGAGACAGATGGTTACATACAACTTGCTAAAATATGGTAAGAGACTCTATCTAAGGTGATGTGCACATGGGTGAACTCAAGGGTATGATCCATTTTAACCAACCTTGAGGTGTACTTGTTGCTAATGTAGATCAAGACAACTCCACCTTTAGTTCCTGTCAATGCGGCTTGTGATCTAAATGTGTGGAAGGCACTGTAGTCTTGTGTTTCTGGAATACTTATTGTGGCTTTAAACCATGTCTCGGTAATGGCACAGATATCTATATTCTCCAGAGTAAGGACAGCTTGTAGGGTGTGGCATTTCCTGTTAAGGCTCTTAGCATTGAGTACTAACACCTTTAGATTCCTTTGGGTTTTGTTTGCTATGTCAGTAGGTTTATAACTTTACCATTGCCTAAAAAAGGCTCTGAGGGAGTAGATAACATTTTAGCCAAAATTCGGAAGTCCAGGGGGGACAGGTGCAAGCTATCTTTGGCAAAGCAAAGTGGTGTGTTAACCATGTCCTCCCAGGCTGACAAATATTGAATAACGTTGGCTTGACACCAGAAACTCATTCAGTTGTTAAAGTCAATCATTTTTCTGTTCATAGTGTGGCATCATCATTAGTGAAGGTAGAATGCTGTTCAGTGAAAAGCACATACCAGTCCAGGACAAATATTCAGAAAGGTCTATAATGTCTCTCTTCATATAATCCAGAAATTTATGTCTCAGGTCATTTATGCTCACCATAACTCTCAAGTGTACAGTTTTTGCAGAATATTCAGATTTTTGCCTCAGATTTTTGGGATGTTACTCATAAAATTGTGTTTTTTTCTGGCAAATCACTGCCAAATCAGTGAGGACTAAAGTCAGAAAATAATCACAGTTATTTGAAATTCAGACTTTATACCCTTCAGAAAATTCTTGTTCATGCAAAACCTGTTATTCTATCAACTTTCTAAGTTTGTAAGAGCAATATTTAAAAATTGTCCCTATTTTTGGGCCTTTTTCCCCCCATTGTTCACGGCTTTGTCCAGACTTATTGCTCTAAGAGGTTGAGAGCAATGATGCTCACATGGGCTATGATAGAATCATACTATTACCTGAGATGCGACGACTTGAGGGCCTGTGCAACTAAATATAATTTTCTCCTTGTCTACTCTTGATAGTAGATTATCTGTGTGTTGTACAATGCAGACTCCTATGACAACACTTCTGAGTAAATTGTTTGCCTGCCTTATAAGCTTTGTTTTCGAGGGTCCACTGGGTGTAGGTTTATGTGCAGTGTTTAGTGTTGCTTTTCTTGTATGCTTTAGAGATTGCTGAGGATAGGCATTGCTCTTTGCAGGCTTAGGATGTCTTTCAGATTTGAAGAGGTTTCTTTTTAGTGCCTCAGCATAAGATGGTCTATGTGCCTTGGCACTATGTATGGTGAATGTAGTATGTATGTATGTCTTGACAACCTTGTTTGCTCATGAGGTTTTTGCATGTACCTCTCTTGCATACTGTGTTGGCTTCTTTATGGATTAAAAGGTTGTCAGTTAACATGATAAAACTGCTGCATTGTCTCAGGATGCCTACATCTACCAAGCTGGCTATGGAAACGTTTAGAAGGAGCAGATCCATGATGTCTGGGTCTGTATTGGGATGGGCTATAAAGATCCGAGGACTGGATTTTATGCAGGTTTCCTATGGAGGTCTCTAGGGTTAGGAACTACAGTTGAATAGTGCTATGATATGGTATTAGACAGTGCTAAGATATGGCATTAGTGCTATATGACCCACAAACTAGCTGCTCTCATCTTAACTGTATGCACTGCATCACTAAATTGCAGGATACATGTTTATAGGTAAATACTAGGTTATCAGTCTGCAGACTGCTAAAAGCCTAGCCAATAACTAGAGGTCAGAATCAAACCCTGTACCTTGTATTTAAGACCGTAACCATTATATCACTCCCCTCTTTACAGTCCTAGTAGTACTAGTTATATAGGTTACCTTCTGTATTTTCCATCTCAGGTAGATCAGGCCACTAGATGGAATACACTTGTCCTCTTAATGTAAAAGCATAAAAACGATTGCTTGAGAGCATATGCTACTGCAAAACAGCTTTAACAAACTAGCTGTAGAAAGGGATTTCAAGTCAATTAATTAGCAGTTTGAGCAAATGCAGTAATTTCAGCCTTAAATACAGATAAATGCATGAATAAAACAAGAAGTCAGCGGTTGATCACTAAAATATCTGCTGGAAGTGCAATTTGTAAGTATAAGTACTCAGCTTGTGTCTGGATGGCACATGGTGAAAGGGAATCAGTTCAGATGCACAGCTGACAACACCAAGTAATGTAGGAATCAGTCAAGAACCTCACAGACACACCAAATTTATACAGGTACTTGAAAATGAAGTATAGAATTCCTTTAACATGGCCAAAATTGCAGGAATGGTGCTGAGCTTGCACTGTTATGCCTAATGAGAGAAACAGTGTTCTGAATTACTCTTAAACATGGCAGCAAAGTGAGAACCAGCTCCTATTTAAAGTATATCAATGTATATCATACCTTACTTTGCTGTTCTCAGCTATTCTGTGAAACTACAGAGTGCTTCTCTCCTAACAGGAGTACCAGTGAGACACACATACACCACTGCTTGCTATGTACACTATGTAACATTCACAAAAGCTGATTGGTTTCAGTACACCACGCTTCATTGCCACAGCCTACGTCTCTGAATCATAGCAATGAAAACAGGCATACTGAACATATTATGCAAAGTTGAAAACTGCATCTATGCAGTCTGTGTACTATGTTTATGAATGGCCACATACTTTTTTTGAAAAAGTTTCCTTTCATCGAAGAGTGAGAAAGCTGGTACCGCTGATCAAAAATCAGCTTGTTGAACCTTACCAGCTTTCTCACAAGGAGACTGAGGTACAGGGAGGATCAAGGAATTGACCTTTCCTCACTCTAGTGATCTCAGAGTTGGTATATATATCATTATCAGGGTATGTGGGGGTGTGGGGGGCTTTCTCCCCTGCAAAAACATTGGCTTAGTGTCTTCTTTTGATCCTTTGTGGATTGATGTTTTTTGCTTTGACCATTTCAGGTCAATGATTCATGTGTCAATATTTTTGAAAATCAACAAAATGTTAAGCTTCTTCATGAATAACCCAATTTATTTGAAGATCATATTCCTTGTCTATGGATAAATGTGTGTAAGGCTTTTCAACTATAGTTTGAAGCAAATGTTGTTAGTGCCTGTAATGGAATAGAAATGAGAAAAACATCCACAGGGTATAGAGACATGATATGCTGTGAAATCTGTGTATTCTAAGTAATGTATAAATACAATGTGCCGTTAAGTATCCCAGTAGAAAACTGAATGTGTGAACCAGAAAGTATCTCAATAAGGCCACAGTGCTAGTGGGATATCAGATAATGCTGTCTTGTTCAACAGCTGCTTACTTACCATCTCATGTATGTCTGTAGTTGGCCATCATGTGACTACAAAGTGAATCTGAATCCATCCCTGAGAATATAGTGAATGGTGCCAAGTGGAATTACAGCAGTCATCACAGCTTTGACTTTTTGTGAGATTTTTGTTAGTATTCAGTCTTGTCTTCCAAATACTACTGTCCACTTCATTTTCAGCTTGTGGGGAACAACATTTAAAATCTACAATGCAGCAATTTAGGAAGCAGGGATTATTGCTATAACAAGAGAAATACCATCTGAATGTATGGAGCTGGAGTCCCATAATTAATCCAGCTGGGACAGCCTCTATGGCACTACACCACCAGGAGCAATTTTATCAGCGAGCATAATGAAAATTTCAGCTCTCCCATTTGAAAACAGAAACTCAAAAGAAAGAACCAGTAAACTTATATTGTTGGTACATTTCAATAACTGGCTAACAAGTGCACTGCCTGGATGCCAGCAAAAAAGAAAGTCAGAGAATTTGAAAGAAAATCAATCACAAAAGGTGGGGAAAATATTGACTGGGAATAATTCTGCAACTGTTCAGCAAAAATTAGTGCAAGCTCCTGCTTTGGTGCAAGACATGACTTCCAGGAACCTAGAGGAAAAATAAGTCAAATGGATTCAAACTGATTAAAATAAATGAAACACTGATAGAGTATATCAACTTAAATAACAAAAAGCTTTGAAAAAAATGGCAGCAGCTTTAAACAGATATTCAGATGAGGTGATAAAACTGCAAATATCATTGGTTGAAATGAAGAAAAGGCTGGCTGAATATGAGACTGCTCAAGAAGAGATGTTTCAAAAAATAATATGAACTGTCCAAAATGTTCAACACTGAAATGTCCTTTTCTAGTTTTATCAGGTATAAAATAATATCATCTGCAAATAAAGCCAGCTTTTCTTGACTACAATACCAATTATATCCTTTAATTTCTGAGACCCTTTCTATGCTATTATTTATTTATTTATTTATTTTACATTTGTTGACTAGGATTGCCTGACTGGGCTGAAGAGCCTTTTTTCAGCAGAGGCCCGGGGAGAAAAGCTCCAACATATTATACAATTTTCAGTATAAATTAGCATTAAACAGCAGTGTTACAGGATTATTACAAGGCATTAAGTAGCAATACAATGTTATACAGTGTCAATAATCAGGAGTATAGCATAACTATTTCAAGATGCATAAAAAGAAATATGTCATTAAGATGAGTATAGTCCATCCATTTCAAATGTTAAGTCCCAAAAAGTTTCTGTCTCAATAAGTATAAAAGACTGAATTTCTTGAACTTTAAAACTCAGGACAGTTACCAAATTGTCCCATACACAATATCTATCTATATAAAGTGTCATTTTTTGTTCTTATTCTCAAAGTTGTCCTTCTCTTCTTTTAAAAACAGTTTTACTTCCAGTTTGTCGCTGCTCTCCTTTTATGCCTGGTTGTCAATGCTCTATATATTTTAGATACTGCATTATCTGCTGCCACAAAGCCAGACACCTCATTTTGCTGCTGCTCTACTGTTTTGTTTTCTGTCACTACTACATAATTTGTAACTGCAGCATTCTCTGTATTCACATCACCTGGTTCCTTTTCCACATTACCATCCTCAGCATTTCCAAAAAAATCATCTACAATCTCACCCCATGAAACAGCAAAACTGCCACCTAGACTACCCTGCTCAATTCTTTTTAACAGAACACCATACACAAGCCCTCCTGATGCCAGTTCTGTTATATGCACCACTTCAACAGACTCACTCACTTACTTCCTTCTCTGTGGAGACAGCTAAACATTGCTCATTTGTAACATCCACAGGAATCTTTGTTTACATTCTGAAGCTCCATATTTAACATTTTTTTCTACAAATTCTCACTTTTCACCTCCAATCACTCCATAGCTTTGTCTTTCCTCCTCTTCCATACTGCTGCTTCTCTTAGGCCTCTTCCTTGCTGCTGTAGGAACTTTGCAGTGCCATCTAGTGGCTCCAAACAATAAGGGAAGTTCTTTGATGCCCTGGTCAAATTTCCCCTAGCTACCTCAGGACTCCCCTGAAAAGAGGCCACTAGCGTAATGGAAATAACAAAAGATAGATAGATAGATAGATAGATAGATAGATAGATAGATAGATAGATAGATAGATAGATAGATTTCCTTGTGGCAGATTCCTTGCCTCCTTTAATACCTAATGCCCATCCTCAGAAAACATTTGCCTGAGAGGAGTTAGAATTCTATCATCCAGGCTGTCAAATGTGAATACATTTGGTGCTGTGGACAACCCAAAGGCCCCTTTTCTGTGTGAGTAATTCCATCTTGGGAGAAGTTTGTGGTAATTACCCTTGGCCATTTTCATCAGAAGGGAGAACAACTATTGTATAGGCCAAAAGAGGGTTATCAATATCACCTCTGAACAGCTCTAAAGAACTCTGGTTATCAGAGGAAAGTGAAGAAGGCATAAAGGAACATTCCTTTCCATTGGAAGGAAAAGGTGTTTGCCTTCCAGGCCTTTCTGCAAAGAGTCCTGAAACACAATTTTTCTGTTGTCTTCTGCAAGGAGTTCTGCAGCAAAATTTTTCAGTTGTCTGTTGTGAACGGAGGCAAAAGAATTTACTTGGGGAGTCCCCCACAGGTGGATAATCTCCTGTTAGTGGAGCATCCATTCATGGGAACCTGTCCTGGTCCTACTCAGTGTGTCTGCCACAGACACTATTTGACTCTGATAGAAACTAGGTAGCCTGCAACGAAAGGCTCTGCTGTACTGCAAGTTCTCACATTAACATGACTAATTTGCATACAGGATAGAACCTGGTTCTCCTTCACCTGTTTATCTACCACATGGCAGTGGTGTTCTCTGTGATTACCAGAAGTGGTCCTGGAGTCCACAAATAGCTCAGGGTTTTGACTGCATTTAGTACTGTCATCATTTTTTTTTTTTATGTTTATGTGCTTCCTTTTAAAATGATGGTCCCAAGGACCTTGTACTTTGATTCACTTGGATTCAGCCCC
Source organism: Protopterus annectens (assembly GCF_019279795.1). Taxonomy (NCBI): domain Eukaryota; kingdom Metazoa; phylum Chordata; order Ceratodontiformes; family Protopteridae; genus Protopterus; species Protopterus annectens. The sequence goes on from NC_056725.1 coordinate 1,716,584,158, forward strand.
CAGGCAAAGTCTGAGGCATCTGTAGTTACATAGTGAGAAAGGGCTAAGGGAGAAATTGGAAGACCTGTATTCAGAGTTAGCTGGTCTAACCACAAGTGAAGTTCCTTTCCGACAAAGTTCTGGAAAGACAGAAGGTGCTGCCGCTGTGTCCAGAATGATTTGAGAAACCACTGAATTGTTCTCATATATAATCTGGTTAAAGAGACCAAGAGAATTGTAGATGCCATGTACACTAATATCCTGAGGAATTTCCTTGCTGTTGTCATGGTTTGGAAAGAAAGACTAATGTAAATGCTTTCTGTAAAAGGATATTTTCTCCCGTGGCAGGAATACCCTCATTTTGAAGTGTCTAGCATGAGTCCAAGAAAAGTTATTCTGTGGGAAAGACTGAAAGATGATTTTTCCAAACTCAGCTGAAAACCTCGGTTATGAAATAGATTTCTGACAAAGAACAAAAAATCATAACTCTTTTGAAAAGAGAGCAAAAATAAAGCAATTATCCGAGAAAGGAAACATATGGATGCACTGTAATCTGCAAAAAGAAATCACTGGTGCTATGGACAACCCAAAGGATAAAGAAGGAAAAGTACAGTTGTGTAAGAAAACTTAACAGTGGATGTTCAAATGATCACTGTTTCAAGTAGCCTAAGCTATATTGGTTATATCCTGTATAGGATATAACAGCTGGCCAGCTGCCAAAGCTTCAGTGTACCTTCCACAAACCTAAACTGTTAGTCAGCTTGAGAAAGTTTGGGTGCCAAGCCCTTTGGAACTTTCATGCAAATGAAAGAGTGAGGCTGAGCCCTGACAGGACATTGCTAGGAAAAACAAAAAATTAGTGTCCACACCTTGGCATAAAAACACACCATAAAGCAAAAGTGCTAGAAGGAGGGAGAGAGTGGCTGCTGCAGCAGTGATCATTCAAACATCTAAGTTGTGCTAAGTTTACATATACAACATATACAACTGACTATGTTCTTCATATTGCTCACGGATGTAGTAGCCAAAGCTATATGGGTAGGTTACTATAGCTTAGAAAAACTGGGAGGTGGAGAAGAAGGGTCCAAGAGTCCATGAAGAATGGTCCTAGTACAGCCTGACTTAGATCTAGCTTGTAGAGCATTGTAAAGGTATGTTCAGAGGACCAAGTTACTGCTTCCAGAAAACTTCTACAGTCTAACCCTTTGCAAAGGGTTCAGAAAAGAAAACAGGATGATGATTACATTTGCTTAAAGTAAAGTTGGATATCACTGTATAAATAAAAGAAGGATTAGTTCTCAAAGAAACCCTGTCTCTGTGGAAGATGTGATAAGGTTGACCCACCATAAGAGCTTGCAAATCATATACTCTTCTGCGTTAGTTTCTTTGGCACAGAATTAAAAGCCCAAGGAGGAGCCACTGGTTTTCTGGGAGGCTTCTAATGTAGCACCCCTCTGAAAAAACATTTTCACAAGAATGCATTAAAAGACGGGGGATACATGCTGATATGGCCGACAAATGAATCTTGATAGAAGAGTAAAACAGGCCATAGTAACTCACACAAACACTCTAAAACCATAGGAGCACAAGCCCCGGATTGGTGCTGGTTGTTTTGTTGGCACCAGTCAGAAAACCTTTTCCCTTTGCTTATATATGATATTTAGTACCAGGCTTTCTTGTCTCCATTGGTACCTGTTGCACATCCTCAGAAAACAGGTACATAAACGGTATTAAGAGCTATCATCCAGATAGTCATTTGTAGTTGTTCAAGGGTTGTAATGTATCAAATACAAAGATCTTCTGTGAGTAAATCCAGTCTTTGAGAAAGCCTGTGGTAATTGTCCCTGGCCAATTCCAAAAGAAGGGAGAACCAGTGCTGCTTGTGCCAGAAAAGAGTGACCACAATGATCTCTGAGGAATCCTTCTGAATCTTCAAAAGTACCATAACTATCACTGGAATGAGTGGAAAAATCATACAGGAACATTCTAGTCCAAGGAAAGGAAAATACATTTTTCTTCTAGGCCTTCTTGCATGGAATGCTAGAACAGAATTTTACCAGCAGATTGTTTAGAGAGGAGACAAAAAGGTCTACCTTAGGAAGAATGCCCCACAGATGGAGCAAGTTGTGGAAGACTCCCTGATCCAATTTCCATTTGTAAAAGTCTGCTTTGGTCCTGCCCAAGTTGTCTGCCATACAATTGTGCTCTGCCAGAATGCAAGATACCTGTAGAGTGAGACTGTATCGTAAAGCTATATCCAATGCTGATATGGCTAGTCTACACAGGGTAAGACCTGGTTCCCCCTTGTTTGCTATGTACCACATCACTGTGATATTGTCTATAACTACATGAAGACATCCTGGGGACTGCAGATGTTTCAGATAGCTGTCAGCCTTTAAAAGAGACAGCCTTTAAAAGAGCTAGCATCTTTTCATGTTTATGTGTTTTGGTCTGTCTTTCCTGTCCCAAAGCGCTTGAACATTTATGCCCATTGACACTACTCCCCCAGCAAAGTCTAAGGAGTCTGGTGTGACTCACAGCTTTGAAGTAAAAAGAGTAGAATGGGTGACCTGTATTCAGAGAAAATTGAAGTCTCCACCAAGTGATTTCCCTTTTCACAAAGCCCAGTACTAGAATTTGAAAAGACAATGGTTGTTGATGCTGGAACTAAAGTGATTTCAGATACCATGTGTAGTCTTGCAACAGGTATGATGGAAGCCAAGAAACCCCAAATTCTGAAGTATTACCTAGCTGTGACAGACGTCTAAGTGGAAAACCCCTAGAATATATCTAAATATAGATCTATTTTTTCATGTGGAAGAAAAGTTCTTTGCATTGAGGTGTTTAGCAGACATCAAAGAAATACAATCATATGATGTAGTCAGAAAATACTTAAATATTCTTTTGAAATCTCAGCCAGTCCAAGGCATCTCTTACCCATGTGAAAGATTCCTAAAACTTTGAAAACAACTCTGCAGAGATAAACAAGTCATATAAATATGGAAAAATGTGGATACCCTCTAGCCTGCAATGGACGATAACAGGAGCTAGACACTTTGTGAACACCCTTGGACAGCAGATAGCCTAAAGGATAAGGCAGAGGACTGATAAAGTGATCTAGGCACACAAAACAATAAGAAAGTCCTGAAAATTAAATGAACAGGAATGTGATGATATGCATCTTTTAAAGGTAAGGTTATTAGAAAATTCAAATGAGGAAGAAGGGTTAACAGGTTGTGAAGTGAAACCATTTTTAAGATGAGCACCATCACAAACTGATTGAGGAAAGAAAGATTCAGATCTGATTTCTGGGCATTTTCTTTATTTGGCACTAAAAACATTCTTGAGTAAAATCCTTTCTCCAGCTGTGAAGGAAAAGCAGTTTCTATTACCTCCTGAGATAACAAATGATGTAGGACAGGAAGAAAGAAAAGGTTTTGGTCTGGTGGATAATGAGGAATCTCCTGAAAAGGAGGAATTTCCTGCCATGGATTCAGACAAATGAGATACAAATGGCAATCTGTTCCCAAATAGATAAATAGAAATTCTGACTTTCTGAAAAGGGTAAGGGACTGCTGGGGGTGGAGGGACCAAGGTCCCTTATGTAGTCATTATGCCTTGCTTTGTTGGAACACTTTTTGGAACCACCCTGTCATTGCTTTTTAAATGTCTGCTTATCAGCATTTTTGTGACTGCTTATTTTGTTTCTTGCCAGAACTGTATAAGGGAGCATAAAATCCTTTGGGGGATTTAAAGAAGGAGGGATAAACAATCTGAGAGATTTTCTGAATCAGCTTATCTCTCTCATCACACATTTTCATAACCTCTGCAGCAGAGGTTTTCAAAAACTAATTCTCTATCCGAAAAGCAGAGAAAGCTGAGCTTGTAGGATCTCTGCTACAGGTGACCTGCTTGCACTGTTTGTTCTTCCTTCAGGATTATAAGATTAGATGGGTTTACCCCAGATATCTACTACCCAGAGATCTGGCACCTAGAGTGGGGATCGCAACACAAGACCACTATACTCCAGGCAACCAACTTGCATTTTAAAATCTCTAGCCAAAGGAGAATTCAAAATTTCATTTTTGACATCTTCTAGGAGGTTCTGACAATGCAGCGGGGCAAACCTACTTGAAACAATATCAGTGGCAACATCCCTGGAATCAATATCTACAGAGTCATAAACACACTTCAAAGAGTAGTGACATGAGAAATAGAAGAAACTACACTACACGTGACATTTTTCCTCACAAGAGAGAAAACTGCAGTCAAAACATTCTTAATACTTTCACAATTAGTCAGGATAAACTTTAATATTTGAGCCTGACAATTTAGAATTCTTAAAAATCAAACTTGCAGAAGCATACATGTTTTCTTCCCAAACTTGTCAATAGCTTTACCATCCTTATCAAATGGAGAATTAACAAAAATCTTGGCAGCAGCTGGCTTAACTAAAGCTATAGTTGCTGGGTCAGGGCAGGAATTAGTGTGTAAAAACTTAAGAAACTTTGTACATTCTACCTGCAGGTTGGATGTCAGAGAAGTCATGGATTGTGACAAAGGGTCTATATTAGATAATCGAACTTTTAAAAGTTCGACTGTCATATGGTCGACACCATATGATCAAACTATTAAAAGTTTGAACATTTAATAAAAAAAATAAACTAGACAAATAACCTACCTGAATGTTTTAAGCGGGGGGGTAAGCCCCCCTTCACCCCCCACACACCCCACTCTTTAAATATACCAACTCCAAGATCGCACTACAGTGCAGAAAAGGGAAATCTTCCCATTCCGTGCTGTATGGAGATCTCCATTAAAACGTTCGAACTTTCAAAAATTCGATCATATGGTGTCAACAATATAACAGTCGAACTTTTGAAAGTTCGATCATCCAATATAGACCCATGACAAACACATCCTCCAATGCTGACAGCACTGGGGGTGATGAGCGAGGGTTCAGGAAATCCTAGACACTATCTTACAAGCTGAGTCAATAGTCTGTACAACACCCCTGAGCCACCCAAAAAATTACTCCTGCCCAGAGAAAATGGCTCAACAGGAGTCAAATGTGCAATATCAGTGGCACAACAAGTACTACATTTGCCTTTGGTGCAGAAGGCTGTGGGTCTTATTCACACATCAGGTAGATGGATTGCTGACACTGCAGTGCAACATAAAGAGGATGCTGCACTCCTGAGTGTGTCTGCCTTCAGATGAGACATTAAACTGAGGCCCCATCTGCCTGAGTTTGTGGTAGATGAAAAAGATCCCACAGCACCTATCAGGGAAGCTTAGCAGCAGTCAGTGGTAAAACAGGAGAGTAGTAAGAAAGTAACTTTTTCAAAAAAAAAGCACAGTAAAAACCACTTTAAACACCTACCCCTGCTCCAAAATGTAAAATAATTACAGCTTCTCGACAGAAAAAGTAGTTTTAAAAAAACTTTAAAAAAAAAATAAAAAAAGTGCACTCCCATTTAAAAGTGCGTACAAATTATGAGACAGTCAAGGAAAATACGTTTCCTATATTAAACGTACTTCTTTTTTCACAAAAAAAGTAACTTTAAACACATTTAAAAGTAACCTAGAAGGTTTTTCCCTAAAGGGAACTTTTATTTTATTTATTTATTTATTTTACATTTGTTGACTGGGCTAGTCCAACTGGATATATCTCCATTTTCAGTAGAGGCCCGGGGAGAAAAGCTCCAATGGTTATTACAAGTTTAAACAGCAATAGGCAATACAATACAATAGGCAAAACAGAGTTAGTTAATATATGTAATATACAAATATGATAGGAGCAAAAACAAAAAGAGAAATAATAAAATGTTTTAAAAAATGAAATAAGTTTTTTTTTTTTTTTTACAATGGTCATACAGTATATATGAGGTAACATTTACCTACATAGATGTTATGTAAAGGGGTAGCTATCAAGGATATAGGGAGAAGAGAATGAAAGTAATTATGGTAGAAGCAAAGAGAGAGAGAGGAAGAAGGAAAGTTAATCTGGGTTCGTACAGGAGCAAAGCTAGTGATTATTGGGATGCATTTTCAGTTGTCTTTTAAAAAGTGGTAGTGCGGACAAAGATGAGATATCAGAGGGTAGTTTGTTCCACATTTTTCCAACAGAGTTGGAAAAGAGGCAGTCACCTGCAGAGTTATTTGGTTTGGGAGTATAAATCAGTAGTTTGTTTGAAGAACGTTGGTGTTTCATGTTATTGTATGGTGAAATGAGGTTAAAGAGTATTAGTATTTTCGTTGGTTGATATAAAATTTTGTGAGCTATTAAGAGCTGTTGAAGTATTAGTTTGTTGGGAACTTATCTAAATTGATTGCACCATGACCACCCCGAACCAGGTCTTGCACACATTTTTGTTTAGAAGGATAAGGTCCAATATGGACCTGAGGTTCTGAATCTTCTTCTGAACCAAAAAGTACCTGGAACAAAATCCTGGCTCTCTCTAGTCTGCTGGGCCCTCTTGGATGGTTCTTTCGGCAAGAAGAGAAACTATCTCTGTTCATGGAGCCTTTGCCAGGTTGGGTGGGACATCCAGTAATGGGTTGCAGAGCTGCGGAGGGGCTACCAAACATGTAATGTAATAGTCTCTGGATATTCTCTTTCTTACCTACTTGTGTGATGTGATGTCCTGCCACAAACGGGATAGATGGAAATGATTCCTCTCTGCCTCCAGTGAGGAGCAGCTGGGTAGGCCTTCAGTGATTCTGGGGTCTCCTGAAAGAAAAGGGTCTGTGATATCCCTGGTACTGCAGACCTCCTTGCCCCTGGGCCTACATCTGTTGAGAGGTCTACTTTTGCCATAGCCAACCCTGTAAGAAAGGTAAGTCAAAAGACTTCCGAAACCAGAGGGGACATGGTCCTTTTTGGTTCCTATTATAAGATGTTTGCAGAACCTTAAATTTCACTCCAATAGTAGAAGGTAAGTAAAGGGTCTTACCATCTTGTTTAATCTTCTGCATTGTTTCACAGATAGGCCAAACAAGGATGACCCATCAAACTGGGCATTTGTGAAAGACACTTTAAAGTTGTCAGCAAAATTACATAGGTACAACCATGCATGACATCTCATGGCCATGCCACTCCTGGATTCCCTAGCTGCATTATGCATTAGGTGCATAAAGAGTTTTGCAGTATTGGACATGGTAGTCAGGGTAACTTTGAGATGCTTCTTGGATCCCATCAATAGTGGGACTTTCAGTGTAGATAAAGACTGCTGGGATAAATCTCTCTAAAACCTGTTTTTGTGTGTGTGTCTGTGTGTGTGTGTGTGTGTGTGTGTGTGTGTGTGTGTGTGTGTGTGTGTGTGTGTGTTTGCATGGTACAGTACAGGGTTCTAAGACCAAAAGTCCCCTAAGCATACACCTGCTTCCCACATCTATGCATTGCTATGAACTCTTTATTGGGAGGATGGCTATATACAAATAAATATATATATATATATATATATATATATATATATATATATATATATATATATATATGTATATATACACACACACACAGAGAGAGAGAGAGAGAGAGAGAGAGAGATAACCTTCAGAAAGCTTTCTTTTGGTGGCTGCCACCACAGTGACGGAGTTGAAAGCAGGGGATATGGCCCAGTACCATTTTTCTTTTGGAGGGTGAAGAATTTTGTCCAACTTGTGTGGGATTGCCTCATAGATGTCAGGCCCCTGTCAAGACCTACTAGCTGCTAAGTCAGTTTATTTATCAGCTGAAGGGACCACCCAGAATGTAAATAGCATCATCCCATAGGCATAAAATAATACTTCCTCATCCTGAGAGGGAGGATCAACTCAAGGACCCACATGTCAGATCGGATGCACTGTTGTATAGTGTCTAGCACCCAAGAGTCTGTTGTAAGGGGAATCTTTGCAAGGATAGTCAAGAATTTATCCTTTGTAAATTGAATCCTTGAAATTCACTTCATCTTCTTTTGACACCTTCTTTGTCATTTTGTTTTAAACTAATCCCTCCCTGATTTTGTTATTTGGATTTAGGTGGCTTACAAAAGAAGCGTTCTGTTTTTTAGTTGGATAATGTTTCTAAAACTTAGGTACTGGATACAAAAAAAGTTGTCTTACATCGTGCATACATTTTTTTCTTTCATCTGTTTTGAAAACTTTTGCAGATGGATTTCCACATATTACATCTTTAACTAAGGAAGCATTTAGCAATTCATCTTTGGCATCTTCTGCTTAGTGCTGAAGCCTTAGCCAAGTATGTCACCTCATGACAGCTGTCCTAGAATAAACATCCACATCACACTACCCATACCCACATTTTATGCTATATTTAGATACCTGGGTAACTGAATGTAGCATGTCCAAAGGCTAGCATTAATATCTCCATTGGGGATGTTAGCTATAACCTGTCCAATATTACCGAGAATGGCTACAAGATATTTTGCTATGTGAATTTGACAATTAGTAGCAATGAAGTATAAGGTGACAAATGTAGAAACCTTTTGCCTTGTTTATCTAAAGGTTTATTTGTTTATCGTTAGGAATAAAATTGGCAGCAGGAATAATCTTGGTTCAATTGCATGGCTTGAGAGATGACAACTGGATCAGCCATGGAGTCTTTGTAGACATATTTATGGCTATCAGAAACTCTATAAAATCTATGTGGTTTTAGGGGACCTGCAGGTTGGGAGCTGAATGATAAGGTATCAGCCAGGAAAGCATAGTCTAGTGCTCTAAAAAATAGGAGAAATAGTTGATTTGAAAGCATCCATATTTAAAAGTTCATAATATTGCCTCTGGGAGTCACAGACTTCACTGCCTTCCCATTTCAAAAATCTTCCATCTTTGCAATGCTCCCCAAAGTAAAACTCTTCGGTAGTTCAGTGAAGACAAGAAGTCATCTGCTCCCATTCAAAACCAGAAGGGGAAGGAATTTGGGATGCACAGTCTAAACCCCCTTGTTCTGAATCAGAAAGATCTCTTCCTCACAAGAAGAAGAATCTCTTTTTCTTTTTAAAGTAGTTGAAGAAGAGGAGGAGGAAGGCTGGCCAATCTGAAAAGCTTGAACAGCTTTGAAAAGTCCATGAGCAAAATTAATCAAGATATTTGTAGTGGGATAGAGGAGGAAGAAATATGCTTAGATTTTTAAGTATGTTTATGGGTAACATCCAGACATGTGGTTCTTGGGATGGAAGCTGAAGGAATTTCATCAGGGAGTCTTGAATATCCTTGCAAATAAGGAGGTGGTGCATGTCTCCTTTGTCCTTTCCCTGCAAGTCGCACATACAATCGGTCTGATCAGCCATGCTAAGTTCCTTTGACATAACAGCCTCCAAAGGTACAACATTAGAGGGCCCAGGGAAGAAGGAAGATGGTCTAGAGGCTGCAAAACTGCCTCAGCAGATAGAATTATCTCAGGCCAACACTGAGTAGTGGAAGTCTGTTTTAATTCAAGCATCTCCCTGTTTTGCGTTTCCCTTTTAACTGAGGGGTGATGTCAGAGGATGATAATGATGATGTCATGAAAGTGTGAGCTAACATCTGAAGCTGTTTATGCTGTAAGTTTTAAGAATGTTTGGTCTACCCTGGATAGTTTTAGGGATGAACGTCTGACAAACAGAACCAACTTTAACTTCATATTCTGCCCCCAGACAAAATAAGCAACATAAGAGGGACTCCTTATAAAGAATCTGATGCACATAGTTGCACTTCTCTTTTTTCCTGACTGACATAAAGTAATGTTATCAAAGAAAAGATCACGTCAGTCACCCTGCTAGACAGGGGTCCAGGGAAGTAAATACTGTGGGAAGAAATAGCCAGGGAATTGTTATGGCTAGGCTTGTATAGGCCTAGTACCAATCTATGAACCTATGAAAAGCAATGTAGTAAAAGAACAGTCTCCATTGGAGTACTTATCTGCCTGAGTCTCTGGTACTGAAGCCAACCATAATGGATAACTGAACTTGACACTGACAGAAGTCTGCAGATGTGGACTAGTAGCAAGACATTTCTGAGTTGCTCCACTTCCAGACATCCCTCTTATACTAACACATCAGCTTATGCTAAGGGCAGGTGTATGGCATGCAAGGAAAAAGCTCAAGGTTTGTAGATAGGCTGAATGCATAGGTATCTAAGCAGATAAGTCCCACTTGTAAAGAGTACTGCAACAGTGATCTTATGAGGAACATCGCAAGTAGTGCAAACAGCTTTATCTTACTCCATAAAAATATTAATATATACCTGGTCTATTTAATATCTTCATGTTTTCTACTGATCAATGAAATTAAAATAATTTACTGTCAGACATCTTATTATCTTAAATTATATTTCTTAACAGACAAGTTTAGTTTAAGAAATTAGCACCTGTTATTATTCAAGCTGCATATTAAAATTATTTGCTTTGAGTATCAAATCAATTTTCAGTAAGAGGAACCTAGTGAATTTATAATACATGAGAATGACTCACTACTTGCTGTTCAGTTGTCTTCTCTTCAATTACTCCAGCAAGACTGGCATTGTCATCTTCTGTAATCAGCATGGGTTCCATTGCATTTCCAGCTCTGGATGCAGACCTTCCTCCTTTTTGACTGCCACCTGGACTAACAGTTCCTTTCTTGCCACCTATGGCAAGGTTCTGAGTAGGCTGACTTCTGGTTGCTGTTTATGAAATATAAAGTACAGTTAAGTAAGTAATCTTACCATAAAATTACATGTTTGAAAGATCGCTGCTGCAGTAGCCTAAGCTAAATAGATTATAGCCAACAAAAGATACAACAGTCGGACAGCTTCCAAATCTTCAGGGCACTTTCTGTGCATCTAAACAGTTAGTCAGCTTGAACTGAGCTGACTGAAAGTCAAGTATGCGTGCTTTCATGTCAACAGGCAGAGGGAAGCTAAAGCCCTGAGAAGGACAATGCTAGGAAAAGAAAAATGAATGTTCAAAACATGCAAAATATGTGGGATGGAGGGAGGGAATGGCTTCTGCAACAGTGATTATTTGAACATCTACTGTTATTGTAAGTTTACTTACACAACTATACTATGTTCTTCATATTGATCACTATTACAGAAGCCTAAACTATATGGGTAGATTACCATAGCTTATATAAATTGGCAGAAGAAGGATGAGGGTCCAAGAACCCGTAAAGATTGGTCCTAGTCCCTGACAAGGAATCTATTTTATAGTACTTTGTGAAAATATGCACATAATAACAAGTTGCTACTTCTAGAACACTTCTCGACTCCAACCCTTTCCAAAAAGTCACAGATGAAGCCAAGACCCTGGTAGAATGAGCCTTGAACATGCCTGGAATTGTTTTGTTGTGGTGAGAGTAACTAAAAGAAATAGCATGAGACAACCATTTAGAAATAGTCTGTTTTGGCACTGGCAGTCCTTACCTTTTACTTTCACAGCAAATGACAAACTGATTAGAAGGTCTGAAAAATTTTGGTCTGTCAAGTTAGCACCCGAGTTATCCGTGGACGCCCAAGGTATGAAGTATCCCTTCTCCCTCATTTTCAGGTTCTGGAAAGAAGACCAAAAGAAGGATAGTCTGGCTTAAAGTAAAAAGAAGTTATGTTCTTACCATAACGTTCCATGTGAGTTGTTCATCTCGCCTTTGTTCTTACACGTGGGTTCGAAGCTGATGGATCGGCTCCGAACCCACGTGTAAGAACAAACGGCGAGATTGAACAACTTCACATCATAGATTATACTTTCATCACAAAGGAAGTATTAGAGCTGAAAGAAACACTATATTTGTGGAAAACAAAATCAGGCTGACGTGCCGTAAGACAATGGCTCCCTATTGAAATATCAGCACTCAAAATGCTAAGTGCCCAAAAGCCTAAAAAAAGACTAAAAACACAGGAGAAGAGCGAGTCTTGAAAATTGCAAGCCCCCCTGCACCCTTCCATGTGTGGGGCAAGTCCCCCATACCCCTTGAACTTATATTTACCAACTCAAAAACTTCCATACCTCGAAGAAAATGTCATCTCGGAATTACTATATGTAAATCTGATCTTCTGGCCAATCAGTCTCTGCATTTCAGTACTCACTCTAGCGGGTCCTGACATTTCAAATGGTTACCTAAGATAGCAACATATCATACATGGACTGACTCAAAGCCCTGTCATTATATTCTATAAATTATTTATTTATCTTTGTACTTTGAAGATCTGACTGGGTAGTACCCCTTTTCAGTGGATACCTGGAGAGAAAAGCTTCATTTGTTTACACAGCATTATACTTTGTTCCAGTTAAGCACAGAGTAGTTATATTTCTTTTTACATCTATACACATACAATAGTTACACATACAATAGCTACACATACAGTATTTACATTTATACATATTAAGATTTTACAGAGGTAGAAGTTACAAAGGAGAAAGCTTACATGCAGCTTAGTGAATTGTACAGGTAGCCGTTATGTATAAAAACTGTTTTGTCATTTCAGTGAGAGGTTAAGGGTGTTCTGTTTAAGAAAAGTATTTGGAGAGTATTATACCATGAGCACAAAATCTTAACTTTGTGATGAGTATGTGCAGGACCAGGACTGGTTAAGATGTTATTTAAGCATTGATTTAAAACTGAGAGTTTTATTTGCATGGGGATACTATTCCAGTGTTTAGCAATATATTGGGAGTAGAATGAGTGTCTTGCAACATTATTTGACTTATTTGTGAATAGTAAGAATTTATTACTAGAATGGAGGTCCCTTGTTGGACAGTAAGGCAGTAATATGTTTTTTAGTGCAGGGCATTTTTCTGGATGATGAATGAGTTTCTGTGCTGTACTTAGTTGTGAAAATGCTAGGTAGTTCTGCAGTTCAAACCAGTTTAATTGTTTTAAGCTATGCCAATGGTGAGTCTGATAAGGGAGATTTGTGGCAAATCTAGCTATTTTATTGCAGCAGGAGGTGAGTTTCTTTCTTTGGGTATTGTTTAAGTTTGTTAGGATAGAAGTGCCAGATAGCAGAGTTGTTAGTAAGAAGGTTGTGGCTACAGTTTTTCTTGCAGTATCTGTAAGGAATTCCTATAAAGGGAGCCTAGTTTCTGGTATGTAGATTTAATGGTATGCAGTATATGTTGGTTATATCTGAGATTGTCATCTATTATAAAGCTTAGAAGTTTACTATAAGTTACAATTTCAATGACAGTATTATTTGACTTAAAGATTGCATTTGATTTTTGGTGACTTTTTGAGGTAAAAATCATTAATTTAGTTTTCTTGGGGATGAGCATGAGGTTTGATTTTTTTAGCCAGGTTTCTACAGAGGACAACAAATTTTGGGTAATGTCTTGGAACTTATTTATTTTTGGAAAATGTATTAATAACTAGAAACATTTTCCATTTGCTAATATAAGATTTTATAGTAGCAGGTTGTCTTGCCACCATTAATACATGGCGTATATCCACAGAAAAAAATGCCTAGTAAAAACTCTATCATACAGGCAGTTAGTTTCAGTTGTTTGGGGATGGGATACATCAGACACTCTTGTGGGCATAAATCTAGTCTCTAAGTAAGCTTGTGGTAATTGCCCACAGCCATTTCCTGAAGACAGGAGAACCACTGTTACCTGGACCAAAAAGAAGTCACATATATGATCTTTAGGGAGTACTTCTGAATCATCAGAAGTACCTTGAATAATATGGAAACAGTAGAAAAGCATGCAAGAACAGCAAGAACATTCTTGTGCATAGAAAAGAAAAGGCATCTGTCTTCCAGGCCTTCTTGCATGGACTTCTGGAACAAAATGTTGCCAATTGATTGTTTAGAGCAAAGTATCTATTTGAGGTGTTCCCCACAGATGGATTAAATCTTGGAAGACCCTTAGATTCAGCTTCCATTCATGCTTGTCTGCCACTCAGTTTTGCTCTGACTAAATGTAACATGTACAGTGAGACTGTGCTAAAAATCTATATCCTAGGATATCGTGTCAAGTCTGCACATAGGGTAAGAGCTGGCTCATCCCTGCTTATGTGCAACATCACTGTGATGTCATTAGTAAACACTTGTAGATGCCCCAGGAATCACAGGTAACTGAAAGAGATGACAGCACTTATAAGAGCTAACATCTCTTTTATGTTTGTTTTGGGCTGTCTTTTTTTTTTTTTTGCCAAAGACCCTGCACTTTTATTCCCATTGGTACTAGTCTCCAAGCAAAGTCTGAGGCATCCATTATGACTGACTGTGCTGGAGCAGGATGGGAGAATGGGAGACTTGCATTATGAAAAATATGGTATCCCCACCAGACAATCAACCTTTTTGCAAATCCCAAAACTGGAATCTGAAAAGTCAAAGGATATTGTTGTTGAGATCATAGAGATTTCAGTTACCATTGTAGCTTTCTCATGTGAAGTCTTGCAAAAGGTATCATGAGTATCATAGATGCTATGAGACCCAGAATCTTGTGGAATTCACTTATTGGGGTAGATGTCTGAGTGGAAAACCTCAGGAATAGATCTAAATATAGATCTATTTTTTCCCTTTGGAAGAAAAGCTCTTTGAACTGAAGAATCAAATGAAAAGGAGTCAGAATATACTTCTGAATGTTATCTTGGACTCAATGCCTGTGAAGGAGATTACTTCCCCAAGTAAGATATTCCTGACTATTTGAAAAAAAAAACTGTAAAGATGAAAAAGTCATCTAAATGAGGAAAAATGTGAATACCTTGCAGTCTGCAGTAGGCTATCACTGGAGCTAGACATTTTGTGAAAACCCTTGGTGCATTAGATAGCCCATAGGGTAAGGCAGAGAACAGTAATGTGATCCAGACACTGGAAACCTTAAGAAATGTCTGAAATCTGGATGTATAGGAATGTGAAGAAATGCATATTTTAAAACTAAAGTCACTAGGAATCTCAAATGAGGAATAAGGGGCAACAAATTGTGAGGTGACATCAATTTGAACGTGGGCACTATCACAAACTGATTCATAAAGGAAATGTCCAGAACTGGTCTCCTAGAAGGTTCTTTCCTTGGCACCAGAAACATGCCTGAATAACACCCTTTTTTCTAAATGAGGAGGAAGAATTGCTTCTATCAACCACTGAGCTAGCATATGGTGGATGACTGGAGCAAAAAGAAAGAGGAATCCCTTGAAAAGGAGGAAGAGACTCCCACTACCATCAGTACCCTTGGTATATTACTCTCAAAACCCATCTGTCTGAAACAATCTGGTACCAATGAGAGGAATGGAGGTTCAGAATTTCTGGAAGAATTAAGGTACTGTCAGTGTAGGTGAATGGGAGGGGTGGGGAGTCTCTCATATAGTCATTCAGACTTACTAAACTGCCTTTTGTTCCTGGAGGTTCCAGATTTCTTTTTGGAATCTCTCTACCATTTCTTTTTAAACAGCTGCATATCAACTGATTGTTGAGATTATTATATTTTTTTAAATCTGAAGAGGGAGCACTAACTCCCTTACAAACCTTGGAGAAGAAGGGCTAAAAATCTGAGAGATCCCTAGAAACATCAGCCATTTCCCATCATACATTTTAATGACATCTACAGAAAAACGTTTAAAAACTAGTTGTTTATCCAGGGGAGAATTCAAAATTTCATTTTTGACATCCTTTGGGAGGTTTTGAGGTCACAAACAGGAAAGCCTCTTCATAACAATTCCAGTGGCGACAGCACAGGAAGTGGCATTGGCAGAGTCATGTTCACATTTCAAACAATGGGTAGTCACTTGAGAAACAGAAGAGACTTAAGTTACACAAAGCAGATTTCTTCTCACAAGAGGCAAGTGACAAGCGTAAATTTCAGCATATGAGCGTGACAGCTGAGAATTTTAAAAAGAGGTGCTGCAGAAGAATGCACTTTTCCCCCAAACTTATCAAAAGCTTTGCCATCCTTGTCAGAAGGAGAGGGATTAGTACTTACCAAATGTTTAGCAGCAGGTGAGTTGAAAAAAGCAATAGCGTCTGGGTCAGAGTTGAGATGACAGTATAAATACTTAAAAGACTGACAAACTTCATATAATCTATCTGCCTTTATAGGGGCAGCAGATTATCATAAAAATTGCAGGCTGTGATGAAAACAACCTCCAAATCAGACAGGTCAGGAAAAGGTTCTAGATATTCCAAACAAATCATATTTTCTGAGACACTAAGAAACATCATTGTTTTTTCACTAAAACAACTGATTCATTCTGGAAATAGACTCAGAGAAAAATAATCCTTCAAAGGGTCTGATCAAAGCCACACTATCTTCAGAATCGGAATCAGTTGTCTGTGTAGAGATAGCATAATCTGTCCCTTCACACTCATTTTGAGGTTCAATCTCGTGAATTGCTTCAGAAAATGAAGAGTCCTTTTTTCCTTGCAACAGATACAGCCATAAAGGAAGGGTCAACAGCCTGCACTAAACCCTGAGCTATGCCCAATATATTATTCATTTTCCTGACTCACAGAGACAGGACAATACATATGTTTAATTTTCTGTTATTTTTTGACAGGAATTTCTGAAGAAATAGATCCAAAACTGCCAACAATAACCTCTCTAGGAAGGGGCACAGAGTTCTGGCTAAGCAGTGAGGCATTCCTCGAAGAGAGTCACTATCTTCTGTTCTCCAAGGGCACACCAACAGCCAAAGAGGACAATTATAACACAGGTCCAAGGTGGTTGTATGGACTACATCAGTGGCACCAAAGAAAAACATGAGTGGTCCAAGGAACCAGCTTTGGTCACACCAGAGACACCAACCTGAAACTGAGGCAATTCATCAGCCTGCTGTGGTGACAGAGGCTGCTTAACAATCTTTTTTTTTTTTTTTTGTGGCTATAAGTTGTACAAAAGTAACTTTTCCCCAAATAAAAAAAGAAACAGCAAAGAGCATTTTAAACACTTGCCCCAGCCCCAAAATAATACCAGTTTCACCAAATAAAAAGTAGTTTAAAATATGTTTTAACAACTTTTTACCACAACAGTAAAAAAAATATTCCTGACATGACCGCCAACAAAAACACTTTCTCCTAGATTAAATATATACATTTTTACAGAAAAAATGTTTTGTCACAAATGTAAAGTGGGAATTCTTTTCCCCCCTGAATGAAACTTTTCTGCTCAGCAATAGAATAGAGTTAGCCGACCATCGATCCCAGAAAGCCCACATAGGAATGTTCTCTTCAGTGGCAGGAAAGCTCTGAAGGGGCTTTGTGCCCAAAACTAACTTTTAATCAGCTCATCATGAGTTGACTAACAGGTTGGGTGAGTGGAACATCCTGAAGCTTTGGAAGCTGGCCGGCTATTATATCATTTGTAGGATACAGCCCATATAGCTCAGGCTATTGCAGTAGTGATCAATATAAAGAACATCTGTCAGCTGCTCTTGTTAAATAAATGGTACTCTATATTAGTTAAAATAATCTCAGGACTACTCTATACATTTTATTGGTATTTCTTAGGACCACAAAAGAAAAACACATATAAACCAGCTTGTCCTGTAATGAAATAGAAAAACAAGTAATGCATGTTACCTCAGCATGAGAAATGGTGTCTTCATGCCTTCCTTGCTTTTAGTTTTTAAAGTTTAGAAGTATGTCAAATTCTTACATACACTGCAGACGTAAAAAAAGAACTAACAAATATTTTAACTAAACAATTATCATAATTAGTTATTAGAAATGCACAGTTATAATTATCTAATACATGAGTATATGGAACCTAGCAACTTATCCAAAATGAAGCTCAGTTTCTTTTAATTAATTTTCTTAAATTCCATTGTCATTTACAAGATGAATCATTTAACTGTCTTGAGTAACGCTTTGCCAACAGTCCTACCTAAACCAGCATGAAATGTTTTGACCTACTGTAGATAAAAAACAAGATTTTGAATTCATTAGTTTCAAAATAACAATATCAATCAAAAATGCATGTTAAATAGCGTATTCTTTATGGACTGTTACTGACACAACTTTCCTCTACAGGAAAACAGTCCAAAACAAACCTGTTAGCAGCTGAAGGTGTTCCGTGAAAGAAAAAGCAATGCAGCGAATAAATCATAAACAAACCACCATGGACATCCAAAAACTCTTGCAATCCTTTATTAAAATGAACCCTCAATAAAAAGGAAATATTTGTAACAAAATCCTTGCAGAAAAATATATAAAAACACCATTCAGAATGGATAAGCGCTTTCGGGATGTCTCTTCCTCAGATCCTGTTGCAACTGATAAAAATGTTCCATTTAGGGAAAGCTTAACCAGTCAAGAAGTTCACACAAACTGACACCTCCAGTTTAAGCCAGAGGTAAAACATCCCATCAGGAAATGATGGTAAAGTTATACCCTCCATAGAATCCAGTCAGTGGAACAACTTCAAGTGTAAGTTAAAACATCACTCCATTAGGTGTGCATTTGCTTTCCAAATGATACCAGTCCTCTTACTTCAGATGGATTCAAAAAATAATGCAACACATTAGTTAAAAATAAAACATGATGTAGTAAATTGAAACTTTGTTTCAATTAGGTGAAGTTTGTCACATCAAAGGCTGTTATTCACAGTGCATGAACCATAATAGAACAGCCTAAAACAATCACCGTGCATATATGAGCCAATCCCTCCAGTTCATGCCAATAAAATTTTTCTATACAAGAAATAGAGAATAAAGGGGGGGGGGGTACATGCTTTTCCTTGACTCAAAGCTAGCTGAGAAAGTCTGTGACAGGTTTTGAAATGTTTGGTCTTTAGAATAGGTTTTAGTGGTACAACACCATTAAGTCCAGGTTCATGATCAGCTTGTAAGTTGATGATCCAATCAATTTCAGCAACTTCAGTGCAATTCTGCACATTGCCTCCCCTTATGCTTTCAGGAATCAACTGTAGCACCATTGTGCAGGATGCATTTTAACATGTTCTGCTTAAGCATCGGTCTTGTCAGAATGGGCAATGTCACGTATATGGCAAAGAATTCTTTCTTTAAATTGGCGATCTGTCTTCCCTATATAGAAGGCATTGCAATCCTGGCAGTCAGCTACATATATTAAATGCTTGCTGTTGCAGTTGGCTCGCACATTTAGGGAAAAAGTCTGGCCAGAAACTGGATGGCAAAACAAATTGGAAACATTGATATACTGACAAGCCTTGCATTTTCCACATTTGATAGTCCCTTTTCTACCTTCAGTGTGTTGAGATCTCCTAGTATTTCCATCTTTATGGCACAAAAGTCACCTGATGTACTTTTTATTTTTGAAAGCAAATCTAGGTACATCTCCCACTATTTTCCTTAGACTCTGATCTTCCGTAAGCACTGTCCAATATTTCCTGATGATGTCACATACTTGTCAACCATCTGTAGAATAGTTTAAAATGCACCTTAATGGTGAAAAATGGTTATTGTGCTTAGTAACTTTCTCATCATGAGCAAAATGACTGGAAACATAGGGTCGACCCTTCCTCTTTCTGATGTTTTGTACATCACAATTTTTCTGATTTACATCCCTATTGGAATAACCTGTCCTTTGCAAATGTATTTTAAGTTGCTGAAACTCTTTTTTCAAATTCATCGTCAGCTGTGTTTCAAAGAAAAAGGTGTGCACAGCCATAGTAGCCAGATGGGGTTGGGTCACTGAATCACTTTCGATATATATAGAGGACCAACTAAAAAAACTTCGACCAGAAGTTGATACCATACTTAAAGACATTGGAGATTTTCTGGAGAAACTGTATGGTAAGATGAAATCGATTTCTTCAATTTTATTTTGGTGACCCTAGCTATACGAAGTTTGTTTATTGTCATTCCCAACTCATATGGCATTGCAGCTGTTAAACTGTTTGTACAATCTAGATTGACATGTATGGAACAAATCTGTTTATTATTAGAAATCATCCTAGAGAATAATGTTTTCATTTATGGTGACAAGTACTATTGGCAACATTGATGTGTTGCTATGGGCACCTCATGTGCCAACAGTTACTCTAATATTGTGATTGCCTAATGGGAGTAAGAACATGTCTTTAATTAATCTAACCCATGGGCCACCCACTTGAGTTATAATGGTCAGTTCGTGGGTGATATCCTTTTCATCTAGAAAGGGGATGACATTCAACTGAAACTATTCATAGAATTTCTGAACAGCATGACCGCCTTCCTGTTCTTTGAGGCACAGTACTCTAAGACAGCCATTGAGTTTCTCCATGTAAAGTTATTTTTACACCCGGATGCAGGACTAGAGACCAGTATTTACAGGAAGAGAACTTGGAGGTATCATTACCTGCACAAAGATAGTATGCATCTGAGGCATGTGTTCCATAATATATTTGAAAAATCAAGCCACTAGAATCTCTAGGCTATGCACAGCTGACGATGAATTTGAAAAAGTGTTTCAGTAACTTAAAATACATTTGCAAAGGAGAGATTATTCCAACAGGGATGTGAATCAGAGGAACTGTGACGTACAGAACATCAGAAATAGGAAGGGTCGACCCTATTTTTCCCATCAATTTGCTCATGATGAGAGTTACTAAGCATAATAACCGTTTTCCACCATTAAGGTGCATGTTAACCTATTCTACAGATGTTTGACAAGTATGTGACATCATCAGGAAATACTGGACAGTGCTGACGGAAGATCAAAGTCTAAGGAAAATAGTGGGAGATGTACCCAGATTTACCTCCAAAAATAAAAAGAATATCAAGCGACTTTTGTGTCATAAAGATGGAACTACAGGGAGATCTCAACACACTTCTTCTTTCGGCTGCTCCCATTAGGGGTCGCCACAGCAGATCAACTGTTTCCATTTCTTCCTGTCCTCTGCATCTTGCTCTGTCACACCAACCACCTGTATGTCCTCTCTCACCACATCCATAAACCTTATCTTAGGCCTTCCTCTTTTCCTGTTACCTGGCAGCTTCGTCCTTAGCATCTTTTTCCCAATATACTCTGCATCCCTCCTCAGCACATGTCCAAACCAACGTAATCTTGCCTCTCTGGCTTTGTCTCTAAACCTTCCAACCTGGGCTGACCATACTTATTCCTAATCCTGTCCATCCTCGTCACACCCAGTGCAAATTTTAACATCTTCATCTCTACCACGTCAAGCTCTGACTCCTGCCTTTTTGTCAATGCCACTGTCTCCAACCCATATAACATAGCTGGTCTCATTACCCTCTTGTAGACCTTCCCTTTCACTCTTACTGGTACTCGTCTGTCACATATCACTCCTGACACTCTTCTCCACCCACTCCATCCTGCCTGTACTCTCTTCTTCACCTCTCTTCCACACTCACCATTACTCTGAACTGTTGATCCCAAGTATTTAAACTCATCCACCTTCACCACCTCTACTCCCTGCATCCTCACCATTCCTCTATCCTCCCTCTCATTCACACACATATATTCTGTCTTAGTCCTGCTGACCTTCATTCCTCTTCTCTCTAGAGCATATCTCCACCTCTCCAGGGTCTCCTCCACCTGTTCCCTACTCTCACTACAGATCACAATATCATCTGCAAACATCATAGTCCACTGGGACTCCTGTTTGATCTCATCTGTCAACTTGTCCATCACCATTAAAAATAAGAAAGGGCTCAGAGTTGATCCTTGATGTAATCTACCTCCACCTTAAATGCATCCGTCACTCCTGCCGCAGACCTCACCACTGTCACACTATCCTTGTACATATCCTGTACCACTCTTACATACTTCTGTGACACTCCTGACTTCCTCATACAATACCACAACTCCTCTCTAGGCACCCTGTCATATACTTTTTCTAAATCCACAAAGACACAATGCAACTCCTTCTGACCTTCTCTGTACTTCTCCATCAACACTCTTAGAGCAAACATCGCATCTGTAGTGCTCTTTCCTGGCATGAAACCATACTGCTGATCACTAATCATCACCTCCCTTCTTAACCTAGCTTCCACTACTCTTTCCCATAACTTCATGCTGTGACTGATCAATTTAATCCCTCTGTAGTTACTACAGCTCTGCACATCACCCTTATTCTTAAAAATTGGTACCAAAACACTTTTTCTCCATTCCTCAGTCATCCTCTCACTTTCCAAGATTTTGTTAAACAATCTAGTTAAAAACTCCACTGTCATTTCACCTAAACACCTCCATGCTTCCACAGGTATGTCATCTGGACCAACAGCCTTTCCATTCTTCATCCTCTTCATAGCTATCCTTACTTCCTTGCTAATCCACTGCACTTCATGATTCACTATCCGCACATCATCCAACCTTCTCTCCCCCTCATTCTCTTCATTCATCAACCCCTCAAAGTACTCTTTCCATCTTCTCAACACACTCTCCTTGCTTGTCAGTACATTTCCCTCATTATCCTTTATCACCCTTACCTGCTGCACATCTTTACTAGCTCGGTCCCTCTGTCTAGCCAATCGGGACAGGTCCTTTTCTCCCTCCTTAGTGTCCAACCTTTTATACAACTCTTCATATGCCTTATCCCTAGCCTTTGCCACCTCTCTCTTTGCCATGCACCTCATCTCCTTATACTCTTCTCTACTTCCTTCATCTCTCTGACAATCCCACTTCTTTGCCAACCTTTTTCTCTGTATACTCTCCTGTAATTCTTCATTCCACCACCAGGTCTCCTTGTCCTCTTTCCTCTTTCCAAATGTCACACCAAGCACCTTTATAGCCATCTCTCTTACTAGCTCTAATGTAGTTACCCAGCTATTCAGTAACTCTTCACTGCCACCCAGTGTCTGCCTTAACTCTTCCCTGAACATCACCTCACAATTACCCTTTTTCAATTTCCACCATTTGATTTTTGGTGCTGCCCTCACACTCATCCTCCTCTTCTTGATCACCAATGTCATCCTACAAACCACCATCCTATACTGCCTAATTACACTTTCCCCTGCCACCACTTTACAGTCTCCAATCACCTTCAGACTGGCCCTTCTACATAAGATATAATCCACCTGTGTGCATCTTCCTCCACTCTTGTATGTCACCCTATGCTCCTCGCTCTTGTTAAAATACGTATTCATCACAGCCATGTCCATCCTTTTCGCAAAATCCACTACCATCTGACCTTCTGCATTCCTTTGCTTAACACCATACCTACCCATCGCTTCCTCATCCTCTCTGTTCCCTTCACCAACATGCCTACTGAAATCTGCTCCAATCACCAGTCTCTCACCCTTGGGTACAGTCATCACCACTTCATCCAATTCGCTCCAAAATTTTTCTTTCTCATCCATCCCACACCCAACTTGTGGAGCATATGCACTAACAACATTCATCATTACACCATCAATTTCCAGCTTCATAAACATCACTCTATCTGACACTCTTTTCACCTCCAAAACACTCTTAGCATTCTGTTCCTTCAGGATAATGCCTACGCCATTTCTCCTCCCATCCACACCATGATAAAACAATTTGAAACTGCCTCTGATACACCTAGCCTTGCTCCCCTTCCATCTGGTCTCTTACACAGACAATATACCAACCTTCCTTCGGTCCATCATATCAGCTAGCTCTCTCCCTATACCAGTCATACTGCCAACATTCAAAGTTAAGACCCTCACTATCACAGTCCTAGCCTTTACCTGCCTTCGGGCATGCCTTCTCCCTCTTCTCATCCTTTGGCCAACAGTATCCCAATTTCCATCAGCACCCTGTTGGCCAACAGTACTGGTGGCGGTCGTTGTTAACCCGGGCCTTGACCGATCCGGTATGTATATCTGTATTGTTGTCTGCATGTATGGTTTGGCAAAATTTTACACCGGATGCCCTTCCTGGCGCAACCCTTCCCATTTATCCGGGCTTGGGACTGGCACAAAGAAATGCACTGGCTTGTGCATTCCCATTGGCTGGTTCTGATGGTAGAAAAGGGACTATCAAATGTGGAAAATGCAAGGCTTGTCAGTATATCAATGCTTCCAATTTATTTCGCCATCCAGTTTCTGGCCAGACTTTTCCCCTAAAGGTGCAAGCCAACTGCAACAGCAAGCATTTAATATATGTAGTCGACTGCCAGGGTTGCAGTGCATTCTATATAGGGAAGACAGATCGCCAATTTAAAGAAATCATCCTTCGCCATATATATGACATTGCCCATTCTGACAAGACCAATGCTTCAGCACAATATGTTAAAATGCATACTGCACACTAATTTAAGTTTATGGTGCTACACTTGATTCCTGAAAACATATGGGGAAGCAATGTGCAGAATTGCACTGAAGTTGCTGAAATTGATTGGATCATCAACTTACAAACTGATCGTGAACCTGGACTATGGTGTGGTACCACTAAAACCTATTCTAAAGACCAAACATTTCAAAACCTGTCACTGACTTTCTCTGCTAGCTTCAAATCAATGAAAAGCATGCACCCTCCCAGCATCCCCCCTTTTCTTTGCTATTTCTTGTATAGAAAAATGTTATTGGCATGAACTGGAGAGATTGGCTCATATATGGACTGTGGTGGCAGGACAGGTTGCTTACATCCTTCTAAGTTGGGAACTGCTGATTGAGGGCTCCATGTCTGTTATTCTAAAAGTGTATTAATTCTGGTTTAAGCACTTGGGCTTCAGGCCAGTTGTTTTACATTAAGAAGGTTTGTGGTCTGCACTGTAGTGACAGAACAGGTAGCTTACATCCTTCTAAGATGGGAACTGCTGATTGAGGGCTCAGTGTCTGTTATTCTAAAAGTGTATTAATTCTGGTTTAAGTACTTGGGCTTCAGGCCAGTTATTTTACATTAAAAGGGTTTGTGGTCTGCACTCTTGTGGGAGGAGAGGCTGGACTCTGCCCTTCTGAGCTGGGAATTTCTGGTTAAAGGCTTATAGTGCCTGCATATTTGAACTGCTTCTTACTGAAATTGGTAAACCTTGTTTGCTGTAGCATAGACTAGATCCAGGCCTGCTGAATCTAGCTTTGTTTGTATAACTTGAGCACTAATCCAGGCATTCTTTAAAGTATTCAATTGTATCTATTACTGCTTGGTAGTAACTTGATTAAAGTGTAGCTATCATTCTAAGTCTTTTGGATTAAGCACTTGAGATTCAGACCAGTTGTTTTACATTAGGAAGGTTTGTGGCCTGCACTGTGGTGGCAGGACAGGTAGCTTACATCCTTCTAAGTTGTGAACTGCTGATTGAGGGCTCAGTGTCTGTTATTCTAAAAGTGTATTAGTTCTGGTTTAAGCACTTGGGCTTCAGGCCAGTTATTTTACATTAAGAAGTTTCTTGGTCTGCACTCTTGTGGGAGGAGAGGCTGGACTCTGCCCTTCTGAGCTGGGAATTTCTGGTTAAAGGCTTATAGTGCTTGCATATTTGAACTGTTTCTTACTGAAATTGGTACACCTTGTTTGCTGTAGCATAGACTAGATCCAGGCCTGCTGAATCTAGCTTTATTTGTATGCTTGTTGTTTGTTTGCTTGTTATTTCCCTGAAACGCTAATTCCACCTAAAACGCAGCTTTTCAGCGCTTCTGTGGATCTCTAGTGATATCTGCACTGCTTACTTCACTTATTTCCTTGTTTCACTTGAAAGAAAGTTACTGTTTGTTGTTTTTGCATTTAAGTTACCTGTAACACATTGTATTTAAGTTACCTGGCACATGCTCACTAAAGCAATTATATAAGTCAGCACTAAAATATTAAAAGCACTACACCCTCACAAACTCCCCTTGAATACATTGTTCCCCATTGGCCCTTTTTTTTCAATTATAAAGGAATTCCAAATACTATTCTAGCATGTCTAAAGGTCAGTTGTCAATCTCCTCTCCGGTCCAGCAGGTGAATCTGGGAATCTTGAGGCAATGTTACAACTGCCTCATGTACACAGACAACCCTCTCCTCCTCCCAACAAATTCCAACACATGTGAGAGATGCAACCATATAGCCATACTGGAGGCTAAGCTCTCTCAACTCAGTACTGGCAAAACCAGTCAGGAGGAGAAGGAAACCACATTCACTACAATTCCAGTCTCATATAGACCTACCATGACAGCAAACCAAACACATAAACACACAAAAACATACTCGGAGGCTCTAAATAAAAATCTGCCTAAGCAGCAGAGACCTCCAAAGCAGACACCCAAGCAACTGCTACCCCAAAACAAAACATGTGCAACACATAGCTCACAAAGCCAGTGTGCCGAACAGTCACAGCCCTTAAGGCTAAACAACACACCTGATACACTTGTAATAGGTGACTCTATCGTCAGGCACACTGACGTCTCGCTCACCAGGCTGAACAAGGAGAAGGTCATGGTGAGCTGCCTGTCGGGCGCTAGGATCCGCCACATAACACAAGCACTCAGGTCACTCCAAGGCAAGTACAAATATGACTCAGTCATTGTCCATGCTGGTGTGAATGACCTGAGATGTACCTCCCTGGACTACATGAAAAGAGACATAGAGGAGCTGTCTGAGCATATAGCCCAGGCCGGTATGACCCTGACCTTGAGAAGCATCTTACCCTCACCAAGAATGATGCCACAATATGAAGACAAGATGATCAATTTTAACAATTGGCTTAAGTATTGGTGTCATTCAAAGGGGATCCAATGCCTGTCAGCCTGGGATGACATGCTCGACAAGCCACAATGCTTCACTAGGGATGGCTTGCACCTGTCACCCCTGGGCTTTCGGATATTGGCAAAGGCTCTTGCTACCCCCATAGTGCCTTTTTTAGGCAAGGCTCAAAAGACAAACCCACCTCCATAGGTATCACAAGGGATAAGAAGCTAAGAGTAATGCTACTCAACGCC
Organism: Protopterus annectens; assembly: GCF_019279795.1. Classification (NCBI taxonomy): domain Eukaryota; kingdom Metazoa; phylum Chordata; order Ceratodontiformes; family Protopteridae; genus Protopterus; species Protopterus annectens. Next base: position 1,716,610,824 of record NC_056725.1, read on the forward strand.
AGAAGTCTAAACCTCAAGATGCATGCACTCGAAACTCTCCTTAGCATGGAGAACATTGATATCTATGCAGTAACAGAAACCTGGTTCAAGGCTCCCGAGAGCACCCCAGCACTACCAGGTTATACCTCATACCATGCTTTTTGGCCCCAAAATTTGGACTGAACCACAAAAGGAGGGGGAGTATCAATATTCGTCAAAGATACCCACACCTCCAGGTTGGTGGCACAGCACGAAGCATCAGAGACTATCATGTGAAACTAACAGTGGGTAAAACTGCCTTCCAGTTTATAGCCTGCTACAGACCACCCTCCCAAACCCAGGAACCCCACTCGGCCTTCCTGAGAACACTGGAAAATATGAAGGTGTCTCCAAACACCATTATATTAGGCGACTTCAGCTACCCAAACATAGACTGGGAGCATTACTCTAGCTCCAACACCCTAGCCCAAAGGTTCCTAGAATTTATAAACTCAAATGCTATGGAACATCTTGTTACCACTCCCACAAGAGGGGAAAACATACTGGACCTGATCATCACCAACATGGGGACTCTATGCTCCAGACCAGAAGTGTATCCCTCACTGGTAAGATCAGACCATAAACTAATCTCACTGGATATTCACATCCCGACTCCACCCCCTGCCCTGAAAACAACAGTGAAAAACTTCTCTAAAGGAAACTCACACTCCTCAAAACCAAGGTGGAATCCTTCAAAGCCCCCGGGCCTGTGGAAAATATGGCCCAGACCTCAGAATCCTTTATAAATGCATTCTATGAACACCTTCAGGAATGCATGGATCATGCAATCCCAAATAAAACCAAGACCCAATCCTCCAAAGGCAGACGTCCTGTCTGGCGGACCTCAGCCATAAACAAACTATACAACAGAAGGAGGAAGCTACTACATGATAGAGCAAAATCCCAAAAAGGGAAGGCATCTCTGATCAGTATTTGCAAAAAACTACGGGCACTCATAAAATCGTCTAAGGCCAGCTTCGAGAGAAAAATTGCACAGGACACCAAGGATAAACACAAGGATTTCTTTAGTTATGTTAGGAACCTGGGTGGGAATTCCCAGATATGCTCAGAATTAGTCCAAAATAACAAAAAATACACCGAACCCACAGACATTGCCAACATCCTAGCTGACAGGTTCAGCGCAACCACCCCCCCACCAAAAGGGCAAATATATATCCCAGCAGAATGCTGCCCCCCCTGACATCTCAGATGCTCAGGTAAGAGCTGCCCTCTCCAAAGCAAAAAACACAGCATCAATGGGACCAGACAGTGTCCGGGCTGCGTCCTACATGAACTCCAAGAAGAGCTAAACCCAAACATAAAACTACTGTTCAATCTCAGCCTTACTACAGGATATGTATGCAAAGAGTGGCGTACAGAAACAGTGGTCCCTCTCCACAAAGGTGGTGCCTCAACGGATCCTGGAAACTATCACCCCATAAGCCTGACTAGCTTGGTCTGCAAAGCTATGGAAAGGATCATCATGGACCTCATAAATAAAGATATTGGGGACCTACAGACACTGGATCCTACCCAGTTCATTTTTGTTAAGGGCAGATCCTGCCTCTTAAACCTGCTTGATTTCTTTGAAACAGTCACCAAGGCCATTGACGAGGGGAAGGTGGTCCACACAGCCTACCTGGACCTTGCAAAAGCCTTCGATACAATACCCCACTCGGGCATTATAGATAAGCTCACCAGCTTAAATATAAACCCCTATGTCACTAGATTGGTTGCAAACTGGCTCAAGGACAGAACCCACATGGTTAGAATTGCTGGAGCCATGTCAGACTCCAAACCAGTTACAAGTGGCGTCCCACAAGGCTCAGTCATGGGACCTCTCTTGTTCGGTATATATTTCTCGGAGGTACAGGCCAACATGGAAGGACTGTGGCTGACCAAGTTCGCAGATGACTGCAGACTGGGTGCCATAATCGACTCTCCAGCCGACACAAGCATCCTCCAAAAGGGCCTCATAGAAACAGACAACTGGTGCCAGAGCCATGGCCTCAAGCTAAACGCCAAAAAGTGTATAGTCATTCCCTTTGGCGAAAACAAAGTGCCCACAAATTACCACATAGGTGGTAATCCATTAAGTACAGAAGAAGTAATTAGGGACCTGGGGACCCAAGTTGATAGCAATCTCTCATTTGACAACCACGTGGCCAAAGTGGTTAGAAAAACATTTTATATAGCCCACCTAATCATGAAGGGATTCACATCTAGATCAGGGGAGGTCATCGTGCCTCTTTACTCATCCCTCTTTAAGCCCATAATTGAGTACAATGCCCCTTTTGGGATGTACCTTACCAGACACCTGCAGCAACTGGAAAGACCCCAAAAGTACCTCACCAAGAGGATCAAAGGGCTCAAACAGATGCCATATGCTGCCCGGTTAAAGAAACTCCAGCTCTACTCAGTGGCATACCGCCTGCTCAGAGGCGATCTGTGCCTGACGTATAAATCCATGTCCAACCCGGAATTAACGGATATGCTGCACCTCAGAAAATCCACATCCCATTGAGCTACACGCTCGAGAGACTTGAACCTCAGCACTGAAATAAATAGGACATGCTGGAGGGACAGATTCATAACCCAGAGGCTCCCTTCACTCTGGAATAAAATCCCAGTCCAAGTTAGGCAGAGTCCCTCATTGACTCTCTTCAAGAGGAATCTTGATGAGTGGATGGGAGATCGTAGGTTTACCCCAGGTATCACTTCTGTGTCACTGTTAGACAGAGGCACAGTATACTACCTTCGAAAAAGGGCATAGCAAAATTAATTTAAAATGGGTGGCGAAAGCCAAACACACTCTGGCTAGGCTTATAAATGCCCTAGGGCAGATAGCCTAGTATGAACCTATGAACCTATGAATTGTTTTAGGCTGTTCCATTATTGTTCATGCACTGTGAATAGACTTTTATGTGACAAGATTCACCTCATTGAAACAGAGTGCCAATTTACATCATGTTTTATTTTTAACTAAGGTGTTGCATTATTTTTTTAATCCATCTGAAGAAAGAGGACTGGTATCTGCTCTAGAATGAGTAGTGTTCATTTGGAAAGCAAATGCACACCTAATGGAGTGATGTTTTAACTTCCACTTGAAGTTGTTCCACTGACTGGATTCTAGGGAGGGCGTAAATTTACCATCATATCCTGATAGGATGTTTTACCTCTGTCTTACACTGGATGTGTCAGTTTGTGTGAACTTCTTGATTGGTTAAGCCTTCCTTAAATTAAACATTTTTTTTTGTTGTAACAAGATCTGAGGAACGGAATCCATTCTGAGTGGTGCACCTTTTTGTGTTTTTATATATTTTTCTACAAGGATTTTGCTACAAATATTTCCTTTTTATTGAGGGTTCATTTTAATAAAGGATTTCAAGAGGTTTTGGATGTCCATGTTGGTTCATTCATGATTTATTCACTGCATTCCCCTATAGTAAGGTATAAAACCATCAAACAGCACTCGTTTCTTGATTTGAGAAGTATCATCTGTTCTGGGAGCATGCAAAGAATACTTCTAGTCCCTCTGCTTTTCCTGATCCTAAGTGCATAAAGTTGGCCATAAGCTCTTCTGGAGCTTCATATGCAAGCAGAACAAATGCTGTTCACTCTGGCTTCAGGTGTAGCAAAGAATTACAAAATGGCATTACCTATTCCACCCAAGCAACAGGTAAGAAACAGAAAAGTAATGACTGCATTATTCTCTTCATGCATAATTGCTTTCCCACTGGGGAATAATGTAAATTTTTACTCTACGAACAGAATAGGTTACTTAGTACTACAGTATCTCAAAATGAGCATAATACTTCCACTAATACAGGAAGCAAAAGCATAAGCACTGCACAGGGCTAATGAAAATAAATGTCAAACCCTGCATACGGACCTCCTTCATGAAATGAATTATGTGCAGACTTGTTGTCACTTAAGGCTCCCAACATCAAATCTCAGGAATCGCTTGCTCGTGTTAAAGAGTGAAACAAGTAATTGCCTAACACCACTGTACACTGTTCTGAACACTTTATTTTGCTTTTCCAGTGGTATACTACTGAGGAGTTGGTATATATCAGTTGTTTTTGTGGATATCAGCAAGTCTGTATGAAAAGCAACAGCTGAGTGAACAAGTCTGAAGAGCAACCTATACAGATAGGAAACGGCCTAAGAGGTGGCAGCGCCATTTCCACCCATCAAAGTTTATGGTGCTGCTCCTGGGGAAGAACAGTCCTATGGCAGAAGATTGATATGGATGAACTGCAATAAATAAGTCACAGCAGGAAAGGACCTGGGGAGTGTTATTATATAAAATCTAAACCATTAGGCTCACTGTTGAAGTGCAGCACCACAGGCAAAGTAGATGCCATAGTAAAATAAATTAAGAGATATAAGCATGATAATGCCCCCAATTTCACCCACTAGTTAGGGGATAACTGGAGTACATTGTTCAGTTATGGAGGCCTAATACAGAAAGGGAGGTTGCATTGCAGGAGAAGGTACAGAAAAAATGTAACTAGAATGGATAGTGGATAGAAAGATCTGAAGTTTGGAAAGGCTAAGAAAGTTCAAACTTTTCCTTACAATAAAAAGGAAGCATACAGGTGGTATGATATGGGTCCGAGTACCTTGATAAGGAAGAACAGAAAATGACAAAATTAAGGGACTAGATTTTAATCTTGCTAATGGAAAGTGCATTTTTACACACACACTGTGTTTTTTACATGCAACAGAAACTAAAACAGTCAAAGTCTTCAAAACAGCCTAGAATTCCAGGATGACAGGGTGGAAAGCAGCTTATTTTAGCCTAGATACATCAACTGGATAATCTAGACAGACTCAGTCCCTTGCTGCCATTTACTTTATGTAATATTATATAATAATGCATTTCCAAAGAAATTTCAAAAGTTTTATTTCAGATTTTAGTTCACATGGACTCACTATTATTTTTTTATTTCTTATCACAGTCTTATATTATAGATGACCTGATTATAATCCTGTTTGGTTAAAATGTATTTTGTTGCAGATTTTTTTTTTATTATAAAGCTATGAATGGTGCTGAATGTATAGCTAACCGGAGCTCATCTTCACTCCTCACGCTCCACATTCCTTTCCTGTTCTTCCATGAATCCTTTTCTTAGAACATACATAAAAATTATTTTTAATAAGAGACATTTACGCATGCAACACAAGAGTTATTCCTACAAAATCTTTGCAAAATATTCATTATTCAAACTTGCTGTCTTTCTTCCTCAGAGTCTATGTAGTCACAGTTTGACTCAAGGGGAAACACATCTGAAGCTATCTTCAATGAAACATTCCATTGTAGAAAAAGGTTAATTTCTTAATTAGGTTTATTTGTTTGTTTATTTTTGTTTTGTTTTTAATGTTTGTTAAATGGGAAAAATGAACACTACACAGAGAAAACAAATACACACACACACACACACACACACACACACACACACACACACACACACACACACACACACACACACACACACACGCACACAAATAGAAAAATAATCGTTTATAACAGTATAAACAAAAGTTAAACTAGTATACAAACTTGAACCTTTTAACAGTATATAAATTTAGTTACAAGCATCATACAAACATTTCATTGTAGAATAAAAAATAAGGTTTTTAAAACATATTAGCTGATAATCAGATGCAGCAAGTTTACTTTTTTGAATAAATACAAGTGATGCAACAACATACAAAGTAAAACAGTCCAGTAAAGAATCATTTTAGGTGATACAGGCAAACAAAGCAAAAACAAGTGTCCCTTTCTCTTAAGTGGCAAATCTGCTTGGTCCTAAACTCCTTAATGCTCCTACATGCTGTAGTACTAACAGGAAGGACAATCCAGTTTATTAGCCAAGACAAGAAAATGTAATATTAGTAGATCTCTGAAAGATGGGTGATCTATGAAGTACCACTTTTTATTAAAATCACACCCATTTAATTATCACTTTTGACATACGCAAATTCATATCTCTATTAAAGCAAACAAACCTTATTAACAAGTTTACATTCATAAACATTAGATCATATATACTCTTGCATTATACATCATATATGCTCTTGCATACAATATAATCAATCCAACATCACAAAAACCTTCTCAATTTCTGCCCTCCCCCAAACCCCACTCCTCCTCCAAACATCCCTCTGCATGCATCTTTCCCACAATCTCCATTATTCTCCATGCAATTTGATCTCACCCTTCTCCAAAGATCCCAGTTCCCATTTCCCTATCTCTGCCAAAATGTTCACCACCCCAAGACAGACTAGCCCAGACCATGACATCCATTCTCTACCAATTGCCCTCCTGGCAGCCACCAAAATTAACCTCAACAAGGTCCTACAATGTTCAGGCAATAAATATCCTGCATCCCAACCCCCCATAAAAAACACCTCATCAGTAAAACCTACCTGCCCGCTTAGCATTCCCAACTGAGCACTCTGCAGAGAACTCCTAAAGTCCACCAACTCATTACACTCTAAAAACACATGCTCACAGCCATCACCTTCCTCCCAACCACACCTCCAATATCTGCCATACTCCTGAGATAAAATCATGTGGAGTCTGCTCGGGGTACAAAAGTCCCCATGCAAACACTTCCAAGCAAAAACCACAAGTCCTCCAAACTCTGCCGCATACTCAGGAGTCACACATTTGTCCTCCTCACTGTCCCCCTGCAACCTCCCAATCCCCCTGACCTCCTTTGGCTGACTCTCACAGTCATTCCACAACATTTTACATGCCCACCAATTATTCCCTTCTCAACTGCAGCCTCTGTTCCAGACTCAATCAAAAACTCAACCAGTGCAGGTCTTTCATAGGGCCCCCCCACACTCCTTTATAGCAGTCTGACAGCAATCCCTGATAGGGAAGGCAGTCTCCAGCCCACAGTCCAAACATCCTCCTGGCCTCCTCCCATGTCACTATCCCTCCCTCCTTAATAATCTGCTGCCAATGCCTTGCTTCCTCTAGCAAATTCTCTTTTTGCTCTGTGAGATGCATCTCATTTTGCAAATCTCTGTCAGCTCCTCTAAATAATTCTTGTTACTTCTTAACCATATCTCTTTTTCTTTTATTTCTACCGTATTTGTAAACACCACATTCATTTTATCCCACTCACTAACTATAAATTCTGGAGTACTTTCTATCTTCCCTAATAACTTCTGAATAATTTCCAGTATCCGTCACTTAAATTCCTCTCTTTTTTAACAGGTAGGTGTGGAAGTGTCAATGTCTCATTTTTACTTTATTACCCTGCATTTTTATCTTGGTTATTATTGGTGCTTAATCTAAAATAGTCACTGGATATGCATCAAAGCTCTCAACTAAACGTACATGTTCCTGTAAAGTATAATTTCTGTCTAGTCTAGCCCAGTTATTGTATATTGGGGAATAATGTATAAATTTTCTCAGAGTTCCTACTACTGAATTCACATCTTCCATACCACATATTTTCATAAATTTCTTCAGAAATCTACCCTCTTTTGTTATCTTTTCCCTTTTAGGCCACCCACATACATCCTCATTGTTGCAAATTGAATTCCAGTCTCCACCTATAAGAAATATTTCCTGTTGAAAGCTGATTAGTTTTCCCCAAATTTTCTTAAGCTCCATAATAGCAGTTTTAGGTGGAATGTAAATACAGGCCAGCATAATCCTCATCCTTGCCTGTAGCTCCTTACTACCTCAAATCAGTCATTATTATATTTTTTTCTCCTCTTCTATCACTATTGGCACACCTCTAGCAATTAATTTAAGTACTCTTTTTTATCTTTCTCCATGATATTCTACTGAATATCTATCCAGAAATCCTTTCTTTATCAAATTTGCATGATCACTTCTTTACAAATGTACCTTCTTATAGCACTGCAATTTGTACTCTGCATTTCTTAATAAAATTTAACATTATTTCCTTTTTGTCTATATCAAGGAGACCAGTCACATGTCAAGATAATCTGGAATGTGTCGCCATTATGATAAGAAGTCATTATACCCACCTATTATATATGACAGCTCTTTTAAATGTCTATTTCCAGCTTTTGTGATACATGCACCCACAAAGGCTTGGTCTTATTTATCATATCCAGTTGAACCTATGCCACATTTTACAAGACTTTTGTTTTAATGAAAACCCTCAAAAAAGTACACCCCAGAGCGCCATCATAATCTCTTAACTTAATAAAAACCACATAAAACTATGTAAATCATCAAATAATGAAGCTTAACTCTCCTGATAGGAACAATTGTCCCAAATAGGCAGGTGCAAGCACAAGCCTTATCTAAACTAAAGCTGGGGTTATCCATGCTAAGATGCATGTCACTGCCTGTGCTACTACTTACACTAATTGAGGTCTGTTAATTTTTATCTTTATTTCCCACCTAGGTGTGAAAAATAATTTGCATGCTTTTAGAAAACATTAACTTTTAGCCTTGAAGAAACCAGTGCTTTGGCTTTTTATTGTCCTATAATCAGCTTCTCTCCATAATAATGTAGGAAAAAATGTTCCTCCTTGTTTCTGTCATACAACAGAAAATCTTAGGTTTTCCCTACATGATCTGGGCTCTAATTCTACCATTTTTGAAACATCTCTTCTTGAGCAGTCTCATACTCAGCCAGTCTTTTCCTCTGTTTGACCTCTGACTTTTGCAGATTTTCAGCTCATATGAATATCTGTTTAAAGCTTCCTCCATTTCTTCTAGCCTTTTATTGTTTGTGTTGATATACTCCTTCAGTGTTTTGTTTATTTACAGCTCTGAGCATATTTAACTTATTTTTTCCTCAGATTATTGGAAGCCATATCTTACACCAAAGCTGGAGCTTGAATTGCTTTTTGCCGAACAGTTGCAGGATTCTTCCCAGTTAGTGTTTTCTCTTCACCTTTTTTAGTTGATTTTCTTTCAGTCTCTCTTAGTTTCATTTTTGCTGGCATTCATGCAGTGTACTTACTACCCAATAACTAAATTTACTAAAAGTGATGTGCCATTTGAATTTCAGTTTCTTTTTTTCAGACTGTGGGAGCTAAAGTTAAGCTTTCGATCAGTTTGCAGCCATTTTGGAAAATCCTGTGAAGCAGCACTATTAATCAGAATGAGATCTCAGATAGTAGGGAACTATTTTCAGGTTCAGTGTTGCAGACAAGCTGTGGGTTTAATAAGTCTGTGTGCTTTACTGTCGCTTATTAAGACCTATAAAGTAGTATTTAATCTTTGACATAGTACCCAATGTACAAAGATATGCTGTACACTGCTGTATTGTGTACTATTATAGTGTTTTATGCTATGGTAGTACACCATATCAGAGGACGTGCAAGTCATATTTCACCTATGCTGGGGTAATGAGAATGCAAACCAAACTACAGCCCCTGCATGAGTAATTATGTGAATAACTTACAATGCTGCCATGTTATACTGGTATCATCTAGTGGCATTATTTCAAAAACAGTGTCTTATTGGTTAACATACTTTCAGCATAAGTCAAGCATTATTCATTTTATGCTTATGTTTATTTTCAATTATGTGAGTCAGTGGTGACAGCTTACAGGGCCCAAACCATATTCACTATATATCATGCAAGTGCAGTTGGTGCCATGGTAAGCATGTTGACTGCAAAATAATTATATCCAGTTATTCAAGGAAAGTAAGCAGCAATATCCTCCTAAAATAGATGAATGTCAGATCTGTTGAATTATTACAGTTATTTCTGCATCAGCGTGGAACAAACAGTTAATGAAATTTCATACTATTTGCTATGTAACAGCAATAAAACTGGCAGGTGTTTTATTCTATTGATTTAGTTTCTGTACTGATCTATACTCTTGTGTAACTACTGAACTTATTGATTGGTATATATATCAGAGTTTATCTTCTAAAAGACACATACTGCGATACTCCCTCTTAAGATTATTTTAAGAGTGTCCCTAAGAAATGCTACCAGAATTTCTGGAAATGTACTGTTCCTTTCAATTATTATAGCATGCTCTACGAACAAGCTTTCACTGTTGACAACATAAATGTTGGGAGTTGAGCTTTCAGATCATGTAGGAATTTGGGGGAATAATATCTACTGACACAACTAAGCAAAGTGCTGTTACTGGACAAGTCAGCACATTTCTGAAAAGGTATTCATATTCCCTAATAATAAAGATATGATTAGACTTAAAAAGATCATTGTAATAGGTTCATAGGTTCATAGGCTGATACTAGGCTATCTGCCCTGGGGCATTTACAAACCTAGCCAGTGTGTTTGGCTTTCGCCACCCTTTTAGATTGGTTGACTGTGCCTCTGTAGAGTAGGCCACAGAAGATAGCCCTTTTAAGGTTAGTTTACTGTGCCCCTGTTAGCAAGGACAAAAAAGAGATCCCAGGGGTGAACTTACGATCTCTCATCCACTCGTCAAGATTTCTCCTGAAGAGAGTCAGTGAGGGGCTCTGCCTAACATGGATTGGGATTCTGTTCCAGAGTGAGGGTAGCCTCTGGGATATGAATCTGTCCCTCCAGAATGTCCTATTTATTTCTGTGCTGAGGTTTAGGTCCCTGGAGCATGTAGCTCTAAGGGATTTGGATTTCCTGAGGTGGAGCATGTCCATTAATTCTGGGTTGGACATAGCTTTATACGTCAGGCATAGATCACCTCTGAGTAGGCGGTAAGCAACTGAGTATAGCTGGAGTTTCTTTAGCCAAACTGCATAGGGCATCTGTTTGAGTCCCTTGATCCTCTTGGTGAGGTACTTTTGGGGCCTCTCCAGTTGCTGCAGGTGTCGGGTAAGGTACATCCCAAATGGGGCATTGTATTCAGTTATGGGCCTGATGAGTAGAGGGGCACAATGACCTCTCTTGTTCTAGATGTGAACCCTTTCATGATAAGGTGGGCTATATAGAAGTTCTTTCTAACCACTCTGGCAACGTGATTGTCAAAAGAGAGGTTTCTATCTACATGGGTCCCCAAATCTCTAATTACTTCTTCCGTACTTAATAGATTACCACCTATGTGGTAATTTCTGGGCACTTTGTTTTTCCCAAAGGGGATGACTATGCACTTTTTGGCATTTAGCTTAAGGCCATGGCTCTGGCACCAGTTATCTGTCTCTGTGAGACCCTTTTGGAGGATGCTTGTCTCAGCAAGAGAGTTGATTATGGCGTCCAGCTTGCAGTCATCTGCGAACTTGGTCAGCCATAGTCCTCCCATATTAGCCTCTACCTCAGAGAAGTATATACTGAAAAAGAGAGGTCCCAGGACTGAGCCTTGTGGGACGCCACTTGTAACTGGTTTGGAGTCTGACATGGCACCTGCAATTCTGACCATGTGGGTTCTATCCCTGAGCCAGTTTGCAACCCATCTTGTGACATAGGGGTTGATATTTAAGCTGGTGAGCTTATTTATGATGTCTGAGTGGGGTATTGTGTCAAAGGCTTTTGCGAGGACCAGGTAGGCTGTGTGGACTACCTTCCCTTCATCTATGGCCTTGGTAACTGTTTCAAAGAAGTCGACCAGGTTCAAGAGGCAAGATCTGCCCTTAACAAAGCCGAATTGGGTAGGATCCAGTGTCTGGAGGTTACCAATGTCCTTGTTTATGAGTTCCATGATGATACGCTCCATAGCTTTGCAGACCAGACTAGTCAAGCTTATAGGGCGATAGTTTCCTGGGTCCGTTGTGGCACCACCTTTGTGGAGCAGGACCACTGTTGCTGTACGCCATTCCTTGGGTACATATCCTGTAGTAAGGCTGAGACTGAACAGTGACTTTATGTGAGGGTTTAGTTCTTCTTGGAGCTCGTGTAAGATGCAGCCCGGGACACAGTCTGGTCCCATTGATGCTGTGTTTTTTGCTTTGGAGAGGGCAGCTCTCACCTGTGCATTTGTGATGTCCGGGAGGCTACATTCTGTTGGGATAGACATTTGGTCTTTTGGGGGGGAAGGGGGGGGGGAGTTTGCACTGAACCTCTCTGCCAGGATGTTGGCAATGTTTGTGGGATCAGTGTATTTTTTGTCATTTTGTACTAACTCAGAGGATATCTGGGAGTTGCCCCCCAGATTCCTGACATTAATAATACACACACCAAATCCATTCATGAAGCAAAAGACCATAATATTAGATGGGATAACCTTTAGGTATGCTTTTCAATGTAAATATTCTGTCTGATTAGGAATCAGACCTTTGAAAGATCATTATTTTTTTTTTAAAACTTCTTTAAAATATCACTCAAGACACAGGCACATGTAACATTAATAGAAAAGAAAACAAATCATATTAACATTTGTTCCATTTATACACATTATTCATTACAAGTTTTCTTTCTTCATAACAGCTCTCTTTCAGTCCAATATTGCATAAATCACTCATTTCTTTCCTTCTCTTAAATCTCACCCCTCCTGAACATTATTTTGCATGTATTTCTCATACAAATTCAATTTATTTCTTTTTAATTTGCTCCTTCCAATTTCTAAAGATCCCTTTCCAGTTATTTTATCTATTTTTTTCATTATTCAATACTTCAAATACAGTTGGTTTAGATTTTGATTTCTTCTTTTTAGTGATTGCTTTTTTGGCAGCCAAAAGACCTAAACATTGGTCTTATTATGTCTAGGTAATTCAGATCCTGTGCCCCAGCTCAAAAAATAATTTCCTTAATTACAGCCCATTTGTTCACCCAATACTTCTGACAGAGTACTCTGTAGGGATTTTTTTAAATCTGCCAGCTCATTACACTATCCAAAAACATGTTCCTAGTTATCCTTTTCTTCCCCATCACACCTCTAAAATTTAATAACTACCAGAGGTAGTATGCGAAATCTGTTTTGGATATAAAAATACCTATTTAAATACTTCCAAGCAAATATACTGAACTTTCTGCACTTTGTTACATACTTGGGAGCCATGCATATGTCCTCCCATTGTTCCCTTGTAAATTGCTTTTCCAACCGCTCTTCCTAAGCTTTATTAACCTGCTCTGTTTGATTCTTATAGATATTGTTTAATATTTTATATGCCATACTAATTAATCCTTTTCAACGGCAGCTTCATTTCTAGATTTGAATAAAAACTCTACCAGCGCAGACAGGCTCACACAGGACTCCCAATCCCTTTCTTTTTGCCTTAATTCTGATACCAGTCCCTGACAGACTCTTGTCTGCAGTCCAAACTTTCTCTTAGCCTCATCCAAGTCTATTACCTTTCCCTCTCTAGTTATTTGCTCTCAAAAGCTTGGTTCCTTTGCCATTTTTTCTAGTAAATTCTAGCCACCTCTTGCCTATATTCTGTACCCTTACTTGCAGTTATCCCTCACTGGCAAAATCTCTTTTTGCCATTCATGTCTTGGCTTAGTTCTTATAACACTTTCTACAACTCTATGAATATAATATTTTGCATAGTAATGATTATATTCCTGAAAGATCAGGAATCTCTGCTGGGCCTGTGCCTGTTTGGCATCTACTTCTTACAAATCAAAGCTAATGTCAAGGGCCTCTGGCTCACCAAGTTCACAGATGACTGTAAAGTGGGAGATATCAAAGATTCCCCCATGACACAACATCTTGCAAGAAGGCCTAACACAAAGGAATGACTGGTGCCAAAGTCACAGTCTAAAACTCAAAGCCAAGATGTGCATTATAGTGCCCTTTGAAAAAATGTCTACACAAGCCAATTACTCCTTTTGATAAAACACCCTTAAGAGATGACCCAGTAGTTAGGGATCTCAGAACACGTGAATACAGTAATCTGGCCTTTGACTAACACTTAGCTAAGATAGTAAGAAAATAATTCTATGTTGCTCAACTTATAAGTAAGAGTAAGGCATCCATATCCAAGGAAGTTACAGAACCACCTTACTTGGCCCTTATCAGACCCATCATCAAGTACAATGCCTCTTTGCCTCTGATCATTCATATATCCTCATAATTAACCTTATAATTCAACCTGGGGATCACTCCAGTGGCTCTACTGGATAGAGGCACTGGGAGCTAACGTCACATGGCATGATGCCAGAGCACTTTCATGGAATAGGCTTGTGAAGACTCCGGGGCCATTAGCCTAGTACACACCTATGAACCTAGGTACCTGATCGTGCATCTGCAACATGAAGAAAACACACGGAGCTTCCTCACCAGGAGACTCCAGGGTATTAACACATTGCCCTACACAGATCATCTTAAGTCCTTATTTCTATACTCAGTCACCTTCAGGTTACTAAGGGGCAATCTATGTCTAGCATATATAGCATCCTCCGATCCAGCCATGATGGATGTTTCGAAACATCCACAAAATGAACAGCACTAGAAACACTAGATCCAAAGAGTTAAACTTTTCCTGCAACATAAATAGAACATGCTAGTGAGACTGATATGTGTCTTAAAGGATCCCCACGCTGTGGAACAAGTTCCCCATCTATATTTAGCAGAGTTCACCCCTAACACTATTCTAATATAACCTTAACCATTGGATTGGAAATTGGAAATTCTTCCCTGATCTGGCCCTCATGTCTCCTAATGGGCAGAGGCAGACAGTAAATAAAATATTACCTAACTAATATACCCCCCGAAAGCCGTTACCCATGTCCAAACTAACATATGCCTCCTAATAGAAACCCAAGGTACATGGGGATACAACTGGGTTGGGTTGCAAGATTAGGATTATAAAGGTCCTGCTTGTCATTAGCTAGTATACAACTATGAAAATATGAATCCAACTTTTCTAGATAACGTAGCAATAATATCATTTAATTTTCTTAGTCCCTTATTTTCTTTGACAGTGGCTCTAAATATCGAGAAAATAACAAAAGGGAAAGATTATACCTCTGTCTGGTTCCTCTGTTCAAGCAAATTTATTGGGAGAAACCCTTCTGCTTAAATTCTTGCCTCTGGTCATTCATATATTTTCTTAATTAACCTTATAATTGTATGTGGGAATGCAAATTCTTCCAGTGCCCTGCATATGAACTTCCAGATTATTCTGCTGAAGGCTTTCTCTGAGTCATAATCTACCAACAACAGCACTGCTTTCTTACATTCTGCTACCCTCTGGAACATCATTGTTCTATTAATCTTGTCTGGTGTTTGCCACTCCTCCACAAAACAACATTTTTCCAAATCTATCAATTTTAGCAACACTTTGTCAATATTTTAGCTAGTATTACACATAAACACTTTATAATTATGGTTTAAGATTGAAATGGGCCTGTATGAGGCTCAGTCTGATGGGTCTTTACCTTTCTGGGTAACACAGCCACCTCAGCTTTCTTCCAAACATGCTGTGCTTCCCTTCCTTTTAAAACACTATTTAACAAAATCTTACAAATCTTTATCATTTTCTTCCCTGCTAACTTCCAAAGTTTCCCAGGAATACATACTGTTCCTGGAGACTACCCTGGAGATTGATAATATAGCATCATTTTTATCTAACTTCCTCCTATTTTAACTATTAGTTGTTGAGCCTCATCTTCCTCTGATCTTGGCATAATTAAGTCTTCCATAAATATTTCCATTTGTGTTCTTTCTTGGTTTCCACATTCCTTTGCTTTGTATATAAACCTTCAGAAAATTTCCAAGATCTCTATAACACCTCTATGGGATCTCTGGTTATTTCTCTTGCTATAGGTTCCCCAAGAAAACTTTATGTTGCTAAGTCACTGTGGTAAAAGTTGTTGTGCTCTGGATTGTTATCAAAAAATAATTGCCTAACAGCAGTAGTTTTAACTCATGTATATTATCAAAATACTCCATTATTTTCACTTTAGTACTCTGCAGTTGCACTTTTCCCTGCTCTGTGAGATTCCCCTTATTCTGCAATACTTTAACCTTTATCAGCCGTCAAAATAATTGATCTCACTTCTTAACCGTATCTCTTTCTCCTTCATTAGTTCCACCCTATTTTAAATTCAATTTTCATTTTATCCCACTCACTAACTTTTCTTTGTGAAGGAATTTTTATCTTCCTTAATACCTCTCGAATAATTTCCATTACACATTCATTAAATTCCTCTCTTTTTAACTGGTATGTGGGAAAGTGACAGTCTCTCATTTTTATTCTGTTACTCTGCATTTTTTATCTTAGCTTTTATTGGTGTATGATCTTTGGCAACACGCCCTGTTTTTGTACCTTGAGGAATAATATGTAAATTCAGTCTGAACCCCTACTACTGTATTTATTTCTTTCATTCCAAATATTTTCATAAATTTCTTTAGATATCTAGCTTCTCTTTCTATATTTTGTCTTCTAGGTCCCCCTGATACATCATCACTATTGCAAATCAAGTTCCAATCCCCACCCATAAGTAATATTCCCTGCTGATTGTTTCTCCCAAAATTTTCTTAACCTCCATAATAGCAATTTTTGGTGGAATATAATGCCAGCATAATTTTCCTCCCTCACCAATAGCCTCTTACTACAGCAAATCTACCATTAGTGCCTTTTTCCCCCTCGTCTACCACTACTGGAGCCCCTCTATCAATCAGTATTATTACCCCCCTTTTACTCTGTCCCTGATATTCTATAGAATATCTATCCTGAAATCCTTTATTTATCAAATTCACGTTCCATTTCTTCCCAAATGTGCCTCCTGCAGCATTTCTTAATAAAATTCAGTAGTCTTTTCTTTCTGTCTATATCTGCAAGGCCATTTACACTTCAAGATACTATGAATAGAGTAGCCATTTTAATGAAAAGCTTTTGTTCCCACTTATTATACATGACAACTTTTTTCATGTACATTTCAAAATGTTTGGCAGGCTAATTTTTTATACAGTTGTTTCATCTCATTTCCAGTCGAACCTATGTCACATTTCTTAATTTAATGAAAACCATCAAACAAAAAAAACTAAATTAATTTTCAAAACATCATCATCACCTAATAACTTATAACAAATACAGAAAGATATGTATGTTTTAACTAATGAAGTTTAACCCTCCAAAGAAGAACAAATACCCCAAATTGACAGTTGCACCCACATACATAACCTAATTTAAAATCAAGGTTACTCACATTAAAGTTACAGCCAGTGTTACCAATTCATGGATTGCTGTCTGTTTTCTTATCTCTATTCCCCTCTCAGATGTGAAAAACAGCTTGTATGCTTTCAAAAAACAATAACTTCTAACCATAAGAAATAGTACACAGTTTACATTTAAACAAATCTAAATTATGCACAGTTCTATTTAATACATTAATGTATTAAGGCTCCTGGCAATGCTACTTTCTGTTATTCATTTCCCATAATTTCAAACTTTATTTTTGGTGAACTGTGTGTCTCTGTATGTTTAAATTTTGTAATCTCATCAACAATGAATACTGAGAACTCTCAAGATCAATTGTTTCAGTTTGTCTCCATGTAAAAGTAGTTAGCAATGATAAAAAAACAGCTAACAACTTGTAGATGTATAAAGGACCCCTTCTGTTTCTTAGCTCACTTTTTGTTGGATACAATTTTTGTATTTCCTCCTTAGCCTGTTCTGCATCAAAAAGATCCTCCAGGAAAAAATTCTCTGAAGAGAGCTGGATACAGAATCTTGAATCTCACACCTGCCCCTCGACATTCCTTGCTGGGATACATTTGCTTCTCTTCTGTCTGGTGTACAGTAAATAATCATTTTCCACAAATGCTCTGCTGTCTCCAACTTTTAACACTTTTCCCTTCCTCCACAGTTTTGTCAGGAACAACTCTTTCTGCTGGTATGACTGCATCTTCACTAATATATGGTCATGGTCAGGTATGGAGCATACACACAATGAGCTCTTTAAATTAACAAATAATGCTGTGAAACACCTATGCAGGTACTTATTTGTGCTTTTATAAAATGAATATAATCTGCTCCTTCCAGTTTCTCTGGTACAACACAAAATCATAGGTTTTCTCTGCACGCTCCATCTTCTAATTTTATTTACTTTTTTAAACAGCCCTTCATTAGAAGCCTCATAGTCAGTCAGCCTTTTCTTCATTTCACCCTCTGATTTTTGCAGTTTTATCAGTTCATCTGAATAATTAGTGAAAGTTTCTTCTATTTTCCAGCCTTTTGTTATTTGAGTTCAGTGTTTCATTTATTTTAATCACCGCTGAATACATTTGATTTATTTTTCCTCAAAGTTACTGGAAGCTATCTCTGTTTTTTTTTTTGTTTTTTTTTTTGGCTGAACAGTTAGAGAGTCCTTTCCAGACAGGGTTTTTGCTTCATCTTTTCTGGTTTCTTCTTTGATGGCATCCAAGCAGTGTACTTACTAGCCAGTAACTGAATTTTAGCCAAATATCAGTACTTTTTCTCTGTTTATTTTCACAGTGGTAAAGTTAAATTTAAGTTGTTGATCAGTATGTGCAGCCATCCTGGAAATCTTTGCAAGATCATACTTGGAATCTGTTGCTGTAACCAGTATTTCTCCTAAGTACTGGTTCAGTACTAAGAATTGTCTTGTTATTTCAAATATGTGAATATGTGTAAATATAAATGCTTAAGATGAGGTCACTTTTTCCTTGCTGTAATTTTCTTTAAATTCTGTATGCTGTCCTGACTTTATAGTGTGTATACTTGTTATTGCAATTATGCAGTCATTAACTTTCAGTGATACAATCCAGCTCAAATTACTATGGAATGGTACATCAGATCCTTGTCATCCAGAAGTCGATTTATTCAACCTATTAAAATGTCATGCTCATTGAGAAAAGACTCAAAAAGCTCAATGAAATGATTTATCTTCATATACTGAAAGCTGCACTGCTCATTTCCTGTTTTCTTGATCCAGTATTCTCATTTTTATTTGGTCATTCTTGTTTGCTATGAATCGCAATAAAATTTACTTGCTTGACTTATGGTATTATTCTCTCTCTAAGAATCTCAAAGAAATATCAAGAAGTGTCTTCCCTTTTGTTTTGATTATTGCTCTTCTTCTGAACTTCATCAGTCTCAAGGTCACAATAATGCAAGGGGAGTGGGTCTTATATTTATCTGAGTTTATGTTGTAAGTGTTTCCATAAACTAGTTTAGTTTTAAATACCACTGGGGCAATCATTTGTGCACTTGGGGAAATAGTTTAATGCATATGGATTTGGGAATGCATTTTGGAGGAATGGCTAGTGAAGTGACACAGTATATATACTCTTAAAATGTTAGAGAAGAGCCATGGGGATCACTAACACACTGACTTTGTGGAAATTGACAATGATGCAATGTGACTGCCATGATATTGAAAGTGTGGAAACATACCTCTCAACCTGCAGACACTAAAAATAGGAATACAGGTCCTTGAAAAATAAGTACTTCCAGCCAAATGTCTGGGCTTCTAATCTGCATAAAATTTGAATAACAAATAGCACAAAACACTTCCCACTTCCAATGGGAATGTGGGATACTACTTAGAAACATGTTTAAAAACAGAGTGACAGAAATCATGGAAAAATATAAACACAGTATAAAGAGGAAGTGTAAAATCTGTACACTTTAATGAAGTGTATTGCAAAATTTACCATACAAGGTCATTCATGTTTGCATCAGAAAATGGGAGATGCAAGATGTGTGCCCTCTTTCTTTAAATTATTGGTGATACTAGTGTGCTGGTCATATTCAGTGGTTTTCTGTGTACAAGACAACTTAAAATATCATGTGATGAGGGGGATTCACAAAATTGTTTGAAGGGGATGTGATGACTCTCCATTGGACCAGTAATCAAGGAGCCTCAATCCTCAACAATGGGGGACGTACACTGAGAGGATGACAGGAACATGCAAAGTATTTCCAGATATAGCTCTCTGCATCAAGTGCAATTTCCCTTAAGAGCACACAGAGACCACAGTCAGTCCAGGGTTGGTTTCTCCCTTTTTTTCCAGATCCCCAGTAAGACTCCCCACTGGCACAGCTATAGGGTTGAGTCCTTAGCCATGGTTCCAAGTCACGTCTTCCAACACTCGTTCTGTCCAACCAGTGCTTTGTGTCCTTGCCCAAGTAGCTGACACACACACTCTTGGAGATTTGTTTTACACACACACACACACACACACACACACACACACACACACACACACACACACACACACACACACACACACACACACACACACACACACACACACACCTGGGAAAGGCTGGTAGAGGTTTATTAGCTATGCACTTCTGCCCAGACTATAAGGTAGTTATCACTACCACCAGAACCTCTTATCACCTACTTTGAGGCTCTTAGCAAAGGGTGTCCAATCTTACTGTGCAATGTTACTATTAATACAAATGGTAGTTTGACCAAGAGCAAGGTTATTAGGAGTGGTCTGCAGTGTCACAAAATAAATATGCAAGTACTCTCAGAACGTAAATATCTCTACACAGATCAGTCACAGTGAAAGGTTTAAATATATTTAATAATAAATAATAAAATAACAAGACAAAACTAGATATATAGTTACAGTGACATCAGAGTTCAAAATCACAGGAAATATTTAAAACAACATTGCAGGGCAGTCTCAAATAAATAAAGACAAATATCTAAGCTAAGCTTTACTATACCCTAGTTAACTTACTTAAGAGCAAGGCAGATGTGGTGAATGGATCTTCTCTAGTTGTTGTCAAGTCAAAGACAGAATACAGTATGCTGTCTCTCTCAGAAAAATCTCAAATTAAGATATCAAATATTACTGCTGGGATAAATTGCAGAATGACAACATTTCTTGTCATCTCACTCCTAGTTCCTAGGCCCCCAAACAACCATTGATTCCAGCTGATAGCATTTAGCATCTACCTGTGAAAATACATAGACTATGGCTTTTCCTCAGATCTTTGGCAGGTGGTGGAAGTCATAAAACAATAAAACACTTCCAAGACAATATAGAAAGCTCCCTAGATTCAGACATTGTGTCTCCTTGCTGCATGGAAACTGAAAGATATCATCTTGTATTGCATAGTCATAAAGTAATTTAATTTCAGCTATTTTTCTGAAGTTAACCTCCTGTATTCCAGTTTCCACTGTTAAAATATATACATTTAAATAGCGCATGTACGTTTTTGTTCTTTTCCAGTAGGGTACACTGTGGTTACATTTCAAATAGCACTTTGCAAACACCTTCAAGCTGTTTGATATATACATGACATACAGTTCTAATACATTTGTAACACAAGCATCCTGTATACATCATGCTGATATTCACAAATTGCATATAATTAACAAAATTCCAGATAGCTGTGCTGGCAGTATCTCCTTCTGTTATACTTCTATATAAATCATGTTAATATTCACAAATGACTAATTATTTACAAAATTACAGCTAGCTGTGCTGGCAGTACCTCCTTTGTCATAGGGGAATATCGAGCCTGAAAATAGGGACATACTTCCAAAAATAGGAACATCACATGCATGGGTAATTCAAGCCTGAAAATAGGAATGCTCCTCCAAAACTGGGACAGTTGAGAGGCCTGCAGGAGAACATGAACACACATCCCTGTGTATAAGCTGCCAGGCGCACACAAATATGCCCTGTGAAATGAATAATGATTTAAATTAGCACACAGATCCAAATGCAGTTTCTGGACTTTACCAAGTGTCACAGGTCAGCTGTATTGGCCATATATTAAAAATATTTATCTTCATGTATTCACAAATCTGAAATGTTAGAAGCAAATTCTCCTCACTGACAGGTATGCATACCATTGTGAGAGAGTCAGCAAATGCGCAAACTATTTCTGCTGTGTTGACAGGTTTACTGAAAGCTACAAAGGACATGCAGTGATAATTCTACAAA
Source organism: Protopterus annectens (assembly GCF_019279795.1). Taxonomy (NCBI): domain Eukaryota; kingdom Metazoa; phylum Chordata; order Ceratodontiformes; family Protopteridae; genus Protopterus; species Protopterus annectens. Next base: position 1,716,632,568 of record NC_056725.1, read on the forward strand.
AAAAAGCTAGAAGATGCTCACCAACAGCACATTGCACCACCATGGCCCAGGCATCACCATCTGTAAAGTGAGCAAGGCAATGAAGAAGATGAAAGAGCACTTAAGGCTCCCTAAAAAGTCATGGAAAATGTCAGTTAGGTCATCTGCTGAGGTGATGTAGGTGCTGCCACCACAGAAGATATTATGGAATAGCATCCATGGGATGGTATGAAAGGTACTACCAAATGACAAAGAGAAGATGCTGTCAATGAGCCTAGTCACAACTGAATAAAAAGAAGTTATGTACTCACCATAACATTCCATGTGAGTCATTCATCTCACCTTCATTCTCACTGATGGGTTCGGAGCCGATCCCCGGCTCTGACTCGGCCAAATGCAAAAGCTCGAGGTCTTCAACCAGCTCATGGCCTACTCCCTATCCCATGATGCACTGGTGCTTCCCTCATATCTTGTTTGCGGCCACCTATACTGATAGGTAAATATCCCGGAAAGAAAAACAAGAATACATTAGATAAGGACTAAATATCACCAAGATTTGTCTCAACTTCCCAGTCCTCAATAAATTCCTGGTAGGGGGATTGGTGGGTGGGACATAAGAATGAAGGCGAGATGAACAACTCACATGGAACATTATGGTGAGTACATAACTTCTTTATGTGAAGTTGTTCTATCTCGCCTTCATTCTCACTGATGGGTTAGCGTACTAAGCATCATCTTTCTTGGGAGGCTCACGGAAGTATATTCCTCAGAACCTAGGAACCACAGGAGGCCCTGTCCCTAGAGGCCCTATCAAATTTGTAATGAGTGATAAAGGTATGAGGTGTAGAACATGTGGCTGCTGCACAAATGGAATCTACGGGTAGCTTAGCCAGAAAGGCTGAAGATGTGCAAACAGCCCTAGTTGAGTGGGCCTTTACCTTATGATTTAAAGGCATGTGCACAGGAAATGCAATCTGATAACCATTTTGACAACGTGGTTTTAACCACAGGAGTACCCTTCTTTGAATCTGAAAAGGAAACAAAAAGAGCTGCTCTGTCTTTCTAATGTCCTTAGTCCTGTCTAAATAGAATCGAAGTTGCCTATGGATGTCAAGTTTGTGCAGCATATGTTCCATCTTATTAGTATAATTGGGGAAAAAACAGGTAATTCTATAGTCTGGTTGAGGTTTGTCTCTGAACAAATCTTAGGTAAAAATGACGGATTTGTCTTCAGTGAGACTCTATCATTGTGAAAAATCAAGTATGGGTTTTTAATGGACAAGGCATGTAATTCTGGAACCCTTCGAGCAGAAGTAATACCTACTAGAAAAATGGTTTTCCATGATAAGTATTTCAGGTCACAAGAAGTTTAGGTTCCATGGTGTAGCTGGGGATCTAATAGGTGGCCTCAAATAAAGAGTACCTTTAAGAAATGCTTTAGAGAGTATGGGACATGATAGAAGCCCCCTAATCCCCAATATGAAAGTTATAAATGCTGCTAATTGAACCCTAATGGTTGCTGCACCTGCCCCTTCATTAAAAAGCTTGGTCAGAAACTCTAAAATGGATGCAATTGAAGCCAAATACGGGTCAACATTGTTTTGGGATGCCCATATGGAAAACCTTTTCCATTTACTAAGGTATAACTTCCTGGCAGATGATTTAGGAGAGGATGTTAGGATGTTCTGAATTGCAGGTGAGAGATTCTGTAACTTGGCTATTCTTGGAATTGGAGCAGCCAAGCTGTCAATCTGAGGGTATGAAGTGCAGGATGAAGAGCCCCTGATGAATGAATCAGAAGATCTGGAACTGGGTCCGGGATCCATGGTTCTTCCAGTAGATGAGGCTGAAGGAAAGGGAACCAAATATGAAGAGGCCAATAATGGGCTATTAGAATGATGGTCCTTCCCAGAGTCTTGGCTTTCTGTAAAAATTTGGGAACAGGGGAAAAACTTAAATGAGTCTCGGGGGCCAACTGTGTACGAGCGCATCCCTTGGGGCATCCCTTGGATTAGGGATTAGGGCAAAGTAGTTGCTGCATTTGGTGTTGGTGGGAGGTGCAAAGAGATTGCAGCAAGGCTTGACCCATCCGAGGAATATTCTTTCCGCTACTTCTTCTTTCAGGAACCACTCATAAGGCAATAAAATTCCTCTGCTCAATTTGTCTGCTATCACATTGGATCTCCCCAGAATGTGCATTGCTATCAGAAAGCGCTGGGTGGATGTTGCCCACTGCCATACTCTCAGGGCCTCTCGATGTAGGAGGTAGGATCTGGTTCCTCCTTGTTTGTTTTATGTACCAGACCCGATATGCTGTCCGTCTGTATTGCAATAGCCCTAGAGGAAGAAAGTCTTGAAATGACTGCAACACTAGTAGTACCACTCTCATATCTAGAACATTGATATGCAGGTGAGCCTCGTGTTTCTCTCATGTGCCTTGGGCTGTCCTTCTCTGAAAATGCCCCCCCCCACACCTTATCAAGGAGGCATCTGTGGTCACAGTGGCAATAGGAGTGGGTAGAACAAAAGGGCGCCCTATTGTTACTTGAGGAGAAGTCAGCCACCAGTGAAGATCCTTCTTGCATGAATTCGGTATTATAATCGGGTGTGACATTGGAAGTTCTTGAAAGGACCATTGTGTGAATAGCAGCCATTGCAGTATATGCATATGCATTAGACCGAAAGGAATGGCAATGATTACTGTCGCCACTGTCCCTAATATTTTGACCACTGTTGATGCTGGGGCTTTTTGTTTTGAGATGAGATTCAGGACTTGTTGTCGAAGGGCACAAATTCTTTCTGGTGGAAGCTTTACGGTCATAGAGATGGTGTTGAGATCTGCTCCTATAAAAATGGTACATTTGGATGGCAATAAGGCAGATTTTTCTACGTTTATGGTAATACCCAATTGACTGCAAAATTTAAAGTTGTATCCCTTGCCTGTATGAGTTGATGCTTGGTGGTGGCAGTGAGGAGCCAGTCATCTAGATATGGAAACACCTGGAATCCTAAATGTCTCAGGTTAGCTGTGACTACTGCCATGCATTTCATGAACACTCTGGGGGCTGTAGTGAGACCAAAGGGCACAGCTTGAAACTGATAATGACTGGCTCCCAGACGAAAGCGCAGATGATCCCTGGATGGTCTGGTCATTTTTATGTGGTAGTACGTATCCTGGAGATCTATTGAGCACATCCAATTGTCTTTCCCTAGAAAAGGAAGTATAGACTGTAGTGTGACCATCCGGAACTTTGTTTTTTTTGACACATTTGTTCAGTCTGCTGAGATCCAAAATGGGCCTCCAGTCCCCTGTTTTCTTTGGAACTAAAAAGAACCTTGAGTAAGTTCCAGATCCTCTCTGCTCTGCTGGGACTGGTTGGATGACTCTTTTTTCTAGCAACATTACAATTTCTATGGTTGCTTGTTCCCTGTGACTGGGTGGAATGTCCAGGATTTTTCTCATAAGAGGGGTGGGTTGGCAAAGAGAATGGAGTATCCCCTGGATATGATGCTTTGTACCCAGTGGTCTTTTTTTATTTTTAGCCAGGTGTCTGGATACAAATATAAGCATCTCCTGACTGCCTCCAGAGATGGACAGATGGCCCTCCTTTCAGGAATGCTGATAGGGCTTTCCAAAGAACTGATCTCTGTTGCCCTGATTCTGTGGGTGCCCTATGCGCGTGGACAGCATCTTCCATCATTACCCCCTCCTCTGCCTCTAGAGGGGGATTCACCACATATGTCAAGGAAAGCTCCTTGGGATTTACGGAACCACATCTTCCCACTTTTCTGACCTTTGAGGTAAGGTCTGGTAGGGGTGGAAAAACGGACTCATACAGCAGACAGAGTCTTTCCTTCTTGTTCACACCTGGTAAGCATTTCCTTCACTTTTGGTCCAAAGAGGGATAAACCATCAAAGGGGGAGTTAACAAAGGGTGACTTATAGGGCTCTGGAAAGGAAAATAAGTGCATCCAGGGTTGTCTCCTAAGAGCAATTCCTGTACCTGCAGCCTTGCTCGTTCCATCAGCTGATCAGCTGCATACAAAACCAGACACATGGAATAGTTTATAAGGGAATTTAGGGTAGCAAGCTGGGAAGTTACCTTATCTGAGACCCCCACAGCTACTGCACCCTGTAGAATATCTCCTAACTCTTTAAGGAGATCTCTGTGTAGTCTAGTAAAATGTGTAAGATAGTTCAGGGATCGAAGAGCAAAAGCCACTGAACTAAACATGTGCTTTCCATATCTGTCCATGATCCTAGAATCTCTATTAGGAGGATGAACAGATGTACAGGTCTCTGACAACTCCTTTTTGGTGGCTGCTGCCACTACGATAACATCAACAGGTACTCCTTTGGTAAGGAAAGCCTTGTCATGGGGTTACGTTATGAATTCATTAGGTCTCCGAGAGACAGGTTTTATGGTATCCGGGGACTCCCACTTCTTTCAAGAAGCAAAGTCCATCAGTTCATCAAAAGGCTAAGACCTGAAAACCTTTAGGAGGACTGACTCATCAGCAGTAGGGTAATGGGCTTCCAACCACCCCTCTGTTTCAGTATTTCCAAGATATCACTGAAGGAGATATCATCAGAGGGGGAACGTGGGGACCTTTCTGATTCATCTAAGTCAGTATCCGATGTGATGGATTCCTGTGGGGAGTCCAGATGCTTCCTCCTGCAAAGCCTCTTCCTGGGAACCTCCTCAGTGGGAGCTTCTGGGGAGGTCTTAGAAGAGCAGGGCTCACCCAGTGGGTCGAACTGAGGCTCTGGGTCTCCATGCTTTTGAGGGATCAGTGAAGCAGAGGCAGACATAGGCCCTTTAGGGGAGGAGGTTGCTGGTACCGATGATGTGGATGCCCGAGGGGACGACACTCTCCTCATGGCATCGAAGGCCCCCCCGGCTATGATCCGAAGTGACCTCTGGATCCGTAGAAATAGGCAGTCTCCCCGGCACTGAAATGGTGGGCTCTGAGCCAGAGGTAGGGGTCAAACTCACTTGAGCTGAGACCCCAAGAGGCAAAGTCAGAACCAACAGACCAGTACGACTATCCTCTCTGGACCCAACCGGCAAGTGTCGGCTCCTATATTCAAGGTCGGCACTGAAGAAATCTGAGTAGTCAGAACAGATAGGCCCGGGAGGGGTGTCGGCTCCGGCAGTTCCACAATCATCAGCTCCTAAGACTCCAGCTCTGAAACCTCGGGTCGAATTGGAGGAGGAACAGAAGTCATGGGCTGGGTCCTAGTCGGTTCCGAAACCTCAAGGGTCGGCCCCGACAAAATTTTTGCTAGTGCCGGTGTCTGCAAAAGCCTTTGCACCACATGACCCACATCCTTATCAGACAGTCTTGAAGACTGGGAAGAAGCTATAGAAGAGGCTACTGATTGAAGGATTAGAGACTTTAAAGTAGGAGATACTGGCTCCAATATTGGGGACCGACTCCTACGAACAGCAACAACCTCCAGTTCCGAAAGCAATGGAGCTGAGGTGGCAGTCTGACTCAGTTTACAGGTCGATGAACCCTTTCTTGGCTCTGACCCAGAAGACGATTTAGAAGACAAAGTCTTGGAGGATTTTGAAGGCTTGTCCGGTATGTCCTTATCTAAAGATTCCTGGAAAGAGAGCTTCACTAATCCCCTAGCTATTACCTTGCTCCTACATTCATGAAGAACACAACAGCTAAAGGAATGGCAGATGGCACAGTTCTCCTGTAGGTGGACCTCACCTAAACAATAAACACATTCTGTGTGACCATCTGTTAACAACATTTTTTGTCCGCATTTAGGACACGTTTTAAATCCAGATTTAGCTTTCTCTTGCTGAGACATGGCAGAACTATTAATCTCTAAATGTAATTGAATTACAATGCAACTCTTAAACAAAGGCAAAGAACACAATATATGCCTAACTAGTAGGGAAACACACAGTACTCTATAAGATAGCCCTAATAAAAAACAGGGGTCTAACTTCTAAAATATCTGTAACAAAAACACACACAGTACGAGAAGAACTACTCCCCTAAAAACCTGGGCTTAAGCTTAACACACTCTAGGGTAGGGAGAAATCACTATTTAAACAACCCTCTAACTAAAACGAGTTATAAAAAAAAACAGCCTAGAAAAAAACAGCCACTAACAACTAGCAAAAACACACACACTCTAAGTTATAAAGCTAAGTACAGTAATACAAGAAAGAAAAACTATCTAACTACTAGAAAACTAACTATCAAGCTAAACTATCAGTTTTTTTAAAGAAATATCAAACTTTACTGGCCAGAGCTGTCAAAGCACTCCCGATCTGTTGCAGTGGCAAATGAGATCTGAGGGAAGCACCAGTGCATCATGGGACAGGAAGCAGGCCACGAGCTGGTTGCAGACCTCGAGCTTTTGCATTTGGTTGAGTCTCGGCTCTGAACCCATCAGTGGCAATGAAGGAGAGATAGAACAACTTCACATCTATCCTTTTGTGGGGAATTTATTCTGCACACAATGTCCACAGTTAAGGAGACAGTATTATAGAGATGCAACTTAAAAAAAGTATAAAAAATTTACATAAACAGTGAATACCATTAATGTTAGTATTAAATTAAATTACCCTATACAGTAAACTGCATGTTATCACAACAGCTGTACAGTTCTTTGATGGACTATAAGTGGTAAAGTAAACTACACATATCTTTTTGAATGGTTCAGTACTGATATGCTAGTGCACTCAGACAACTTCCACAGCATAGCATGGCATTCTTCAAAACTACATAAAGATCATCTACATGTCTGGATATAGCATCAGTGACCAGCAAGACTGACAGCATATAGAAGTTCATGTTTGTTCCCTTTATAGCTGCTCTCACCTCTGTGCTGTAAGATTTCTTAGTAGCCCACACAGAAGCAATTATTTTGAAAGCTTTTAAATACTGCGTGTAAAATAGCCTGATAGCATACTGGGGTCTTTAACCACCATATGTTAATTAACTGAGCAGAGAGAGAGAGGGAGAGAGAGAGATTAAACTAATATTAACCTATATAATTGTCATGTATAGATAAACCTGTTACCTAATAATAAGGCTATCTACTTCTATGAAAGTCAGTTCATAACATTGTGAGTATGGTCACATAACCCATGATCTTAAAAATGTCTCTTTACTACTCAGTATGCAATAATACTAACCTGTCAGTTAATACAATTAGTAACCTTGCCTTAGTTGACACCACTTCTTTTTAAGACTATGTCATTATTCTACTGTTTAGGAAAATTTGTCCTTAGGGTTACTTGGTAAGTTTTCTTCTCTAAACCAAATAAAATAGCAAATAAACTGGTATGGAAATGCTAACTGCACAAACAAGTTGCAGTCATCAGTTAACAAAAGCATTAACAATAAAGTGCTGAGTAATACCTGTGAGTTGAAGACCTGCTATCATACTTAACAAGGTAGACATCTTTAGTACATATAACTCTGTGATGATACTGTGTCCATGAGTTTATGGACCACCTAATGTCCAAAACAGAAATATACCAAAATAACTTCCTAATGTTTTGACTGTTAGTACTTGCACACTGTAATATGCTTCTGAAAAGACTAAAAGATTATTTCCAATTACTTTTGAGATAATAACAGCTTTAGCTATAAGTGGTTGAAATAATATTACTAAAATTTAAACATTTCTCTTCCAACCTAGGCTGTCAGTCCCCGCAGGGTTGCCAGATTTCCGACTGGCCAGGTAGGGACAAAGTGAAGACTAAAAAAAAAAATTAAATTAAAAAAAAAAAAAGGTCTTCCACGCTAGGTCTTTAATGTGAAACAAAAGTAGCTCTGTGTTTATTTTTTTTTTTGATTGGCCCAGGCCAATCAAAAATAAATAAACACGGAGCTACTTCTGTTTAATGCAAAACATCACAGTTCCGCATTAAACAGAAGTAGCTGTTTTGCGATTTTTTGATTGGCCCATATACCGGTATATGGTCCAATCAAAAATCGCTAAACACAGAGCTACTTTTGTTTAATGCGGAACTGTGATGTTCCGCATTAAACACAAGAAGCTTCGTGTTTAGCAATTTTTGATTGGCCCGTATGCCGGTATACGGGCCAATCAAAAAAAAAAAAAAGCAAAGCAGAGGCTGCCCGGGATTTAAACTGGCAGTGCGGGAATCGGGATCAGGCTGCTGATCTCGGGACAGTCCCACCCAAATAGGGACGTCTGGCAACCCTGGTCCCCTGTCACCCAGCTTTGGAGCTGCACATCCAGTGACACCGAATTTAGTGTATATGTCCATGAATATGGATGCCAGACTCTATGGGGGTAATTTCAAGGACTGATTCCTGCACTATTTGAAGGCATCTAAACCATGGTCCATAACAATTAAATTGCAAGTTCAGCAAACTTTATTTCAGACCTTGCATCTCTGGAAAGCCTATTCTGATGCAACCAGGAAAACTGAATTAAGATTCAAACAGCATATACAAATACAAAAACTAGTTCAAGGCCATTTCAGCTTCTGGTAAGCATTTCTATTCCATTCTAGGATTTCACCCTTTCCCCCAACCTTGAAGCTACACATCTAAGAATAATCTGAATTTACTGCAGCTATACCTGAACAGAAAAAAAGAGGCTGTGAGTGAAGGGCATCTAACTTCATTTCCTAACTACTGGTAGTACAACACATTTTCGGCAAAACCAGTAAACTTTACTTTAGGGTTTGTAGTCCTTGAATTTCTGTTCAGAACAGATTAACACCAAACAGATTAACACCAAATTAAAATTCAGCTGTCATATACAGTGAATAAAACCCAGAGCAAATGTAAAAAAGTGACAGCTCCTCATTCAGTCATCCATCAACCTCATCTGAGACATTGATCTACTACCCATCATGTTTCAGGATTTAGTGCTGATGGAAGCAATGTTTTAGACTACAAGATCTACACAATACGCAAGTGCTGTTGACAGTAGCAGCAGCACTGAGACAATCTTCTGCAGAATTTTGAAATCTCTTACTGTATTTGCTGAATTTACAAACAGGCACATCTTTCATTGTTTGCTTTTCCACTTCTAAGGCACAAGAAGTACAGACCGAGTTCTTCATCTTAAATTGCTGTTTTCAAGTCACATGCCGGTATGCCGGTATACGGGCCAATCAAAAAAAAAAAAAGCAAAGCAGAGGCTGCCCGGGATTTAAACTGGCAGTGCGGGAATCGGGATCAGGCTGCTGATCTCGGGACAGTCCCACCCAAATAGGGACGTCTGGCAACCCTGGTCCCCTGTCACCCAGCTTTGGAGCTGCACATCCAGTGACACCGAATTTAGTGCATATGTCCATGAATATGGATGCCAGACTCTATGGGGGTAATTTCAAGGAATGATTCCTGCACTATTTGAAGGCATCTAAACCATGGTCCATAACAATTAAATTGCAAGTTCAGCAAACTTTATTTCAGACCTTGCATCTCTGGAAAGCCTATTCTGATGCAACCAGGAAAACTGAATTAAGATTCAAACAGCATATACAAATACAAAAACTAGTTCAAGGCCATTTCAGCTTCTGGTAAGCATTTCTATTCCATTCTAGGATTTCACCCTTTCCCCCAACCTTGAAGCTACACATCTAAGAATAATCTGAATTTACTGCAGCTATACCTGAACAGAAAAAAAAAGAGGCTGTGAGTGAAGGGCATCTAACTTCATTTCCTAACTACTGGTAGTACAACACATTTTCGGCAAAACCAGTAAACTTTACTTTAGGGTTTGTAGTCCTTGAATTTCTGTTCAGAACAGATTAACACCAAACAGATTAACACCAAATTAAAATTCAGCTGTCATATACAGTGAATAAAACCCAGAGCAAATGTAAAAAAGTGACAGCTCCTCATTCAGTCATCCATCAACCTCATCTGAGACATTGATCTACTACCCATCATGTTTCAGGATTTAGTGCTGATGGAAGCAATGTTTTAGACTACAAGATCTACACAATACGCAAGTGCTGTTGACAGTAGCAGCAGCACTGAGACAATCTTCTGCAGAATTTTGAAATCTCTTACTGTATTTGCTGAATTTACAAACAGGCACATCTTTCATTGTTTGCTTTTCCACTTCTAAGGCACAAGAAGTACAGACCGAGTTCTTCATCTTAAATTGCTGTTTTCAAGTCACAGGTCCAAAGCACAAATATAATGTTTTCTTTCTTGAAATCAAGTTATATTTAGGTTTACTATCAAGCTGCATGTTTGTATCCTTTAATAATCAGGTTTGAGTATGTTTAGAATGTGTTAGACGAGATCATTTATTCTCTGTTGTTGCTGAACACTTATTTAGATCCTAAATGTTTACATTATGTGCAGCAGGACAGTGGTGTTGGGAAGTGTAGAATAGTTGCACTAGAATATTTATATAGTATTGGTACACACTGTATTTGTAATTCACTGCTGTATCCTTTATCTGCTGTACAGATGTGAAAGTACCCCTTGACTGTCCATATTTTTGACTCATATTTTTGATCTGTTCCTTATAAAATTTGTGGTTTTCTGGCAAATCATTGAGAATTGATACCACTTAATGACGGACATTTGAATTTCAAATTTCATATCACTCAGAAAATGCATGCATAAAACATTTTATTCTAACAACTTTCCAAGTTTATAAGATTAATATTTAAAATCTGTCGCTATTTTTCTGGAAATTTGTCTCCCCATTCTTTTTGGCTTTGTCCAGCTTTCTTTTGCAAAGAGGTCGAGAGAGGTATGGTTGTGAATAGTTAACTACATAACACCATGGCCCAATGGATCTTTGCAATTGCTTAGTATACAATATGACTGACATCCATATTTTTATCTGTGTTTAATCTGAAAAAATAAGACAAGTATATTTGTGTAAACTTGTGTCATTGTGTGCACATATTACCTGGCAACTGAGTGCTGAAAAGTAGCTCAGAAACATCTGGAATTGTACTTTACTTAATTAGCAAGTGTGTAAAATGGCTAAGCTGAGACTTTTATTACCTGGTCCTGTCTTTAGCAGATCTGGCTTGGCCCCATATTTTCTCTTCCCACAGTCTCTCACTTAGGGCAGCCATTTTAAATATTGGCAGACATGATGTCACTTACTCAGTAGCTGAGCCACTGTGTTCTTATCATTACAGTTACATTAATACAAAGGATTTATACAACTAAAGGTAGTTTTTTTCAGCCACAGTTGACCCCTTGTGTACAGGGTGTTGTGACTGAAGCAAGAACATTCAGATGGTAATTTGTACAAACTACAAACCTGTTACCACTCTCTGTTATAAAAGTCACCAGTTGCTAGTGTCAGCTTTTATTCTACTCCTACTGAGCAGTTTCACGATTGCTGGCAGTACAATATACTTCTGTATTAGCCTAAAGGGAATCACATATGACATATGTCAGATGATACGTTTTCTTTAATGTAAAAATGCAAATAGTTCTATATTTCATTAGATCCAAACAATTTATAACTGTTTTATTTAAATAATGTGGAACTGTTTACAGTTGCCATGCTCAATGTTTCTTTTCAGAGATTCTTAGATTGTTACCAGGTTAACGACCGGGGGAGGGGGGGGGCTTTTAAAGCCTAGCCAAGTTTTCTTGAAAAGAAATAACTTCCTGTATCAAAATAGGACATTGAGGGGCAAACATTTATAAGCTACCTCTGTCCATAAGGGACATGGGTGCCAGACCAGGTGCAAATTTCCTATTCCCAATCCACTGTTCTAGGTTGTACTTAAATTAGGTAATAGACAAACTCAGGTTTCTTTTTGTTTGCCTGGGACTGTTTTTTGGCCTAAGAAATTTTAACTTGTGAATAATATTAAAACAAGGATTCCTGGATGGCAGTTTTTATTAAGACTTCATTTTGTGTTGCTATAGTTGTTTACAATAAGTAACTGGGAATAACAACAACACGTGTGTTTAGACTTTTCTTCTGTCATCAGTTTATCCATATGAAGTATTTTCATTTTCTTTACCCTGCAACTACAATATTGTCTTGTACGTGGTAGTTCTTTTAAAAGTGAAGGTTTTTATTTTTTCATTCCTAAAACTTTGTGGTTGATAGTTTTTTTAGTAAAGTGCATCCTCACAGCACTGGTGTGGATGTTGGCAGTCACCCTTTTTTGAAGGGAGATTGTTTAAACTGTTTAGTCATCGGCAATTCAAGTTCATTGTTGGCTGGGTAATTGGAAAATTAGCTAGCAAGTATAATTGTGGCACCAAATTAGTAGGTTAGTTAAAAAAGTGTACCATTAAAACAGGAAAACAGGTACTGTCAAAGGAGAGGTATCAGTTGTCCCTCTTTGGAGACCTGGTAAATGTACATGAAAAACAATTTTAAGTCTTAGCTACTGCTGGTATGTTTCCATCGGAGGGCAGAGACTCTGACTGAGGTGACTGAAATCCTAGGGAGTCAGTGATTATAACCCTGTTCTGTATCTGATAAGGTACTGGTCATAATCCAAGACAGTGGTGCGCATTTGCTATAAGTTCATAAGGGTTCCTATCACATCATCGAACATTTAGATTGTAAAATGCCTAAACGTTGACACCTAAATGTCAAACGCTGAAAACTGCGAACGGCCAATTACAAAAATCTTTTTCCCGTGAAAAAATTTGCTAGGCCGTCATCGAGGATTTGTCCTTTTCCCCGATGTAGACTGATCTCAGAGTTGCTATATTTAGTGTGCCCCCCACATTGGGGGGTGTGTGGGGCAAAGCCCCCCACTTGGTTAGGATTTTAAAGTTTGTTTGTTTATTTGGCCAAGGAATTTTTTTCACCGGGAAAAGATTTGCGTAATTGGCTGTTCACATTTTCAGCATTCAACGTTTAGGTGTTGACATTTAGGCATTCGACTATCTAAATGTTCAACGTTGCAATATAAACGCGTTCATAAGGTCAGTCACCTTCTTCCATATACATTTAGTGTCAGTGGTATAGATTTGAACTCCATATCCCTACACCTCATAATATATTATGATAGCAGTGGGATTCAAACCCTCCCTCATTCTGCCACTTAAACTAGTAACAGCAGTGTTGGATTCAAAGCCCGTATATCTGTTCTTGACATATATGGTTTGCAGTGATGTGTATAAATATATGGAAAACTAAATGTTTATATAATGCAAAATAGTCTTGTCATGCAAAAGTGTATGTACCCCTCCCATTACAAGGTAAAGCAGTATACTAGCCACAGCAGTAATTTTATTTTTTACTCAGAGTATTAAGACTCTGGCAAGTAGGGTTGAATAAAGTTGATCTAATAGCCACCTTGCTTACAAAGTTCAGTCCACTGAATGTAAAGATAGCCTGGCAGGGGTAGTAGGCATGTAGCCAAGGGACCAGCAAGCTTGTCCTCAGTTTATATTAAACTGCAGCTTGATGTAAAGAGAGTACAGGTGGAGTCGGAGATGTAGTGCATGAAGACTAAAACAGCTAACGGAAAAGAAAAACAGCTTGAGGTTGAGACCTGAAAAACCATGAATCCACAGTGAAGTAAAGAAATAATAAGCATGAACTGGCCATAGCACAAAAGAGGGAGAAGAAGCATAAAGAAAGAGAGGAGTGCCAGCATAAAGACTCTGAAAAGGAATGAAAGAATGAGAGGGAACTCATGACCCTTTGCTTATTCCATATAATTAGTTGTGGGGATGACTTGGCCCTAGGTCTCAGGGTCAGTAATAAATTATTTACTCAGTATAAAGAGGGGATGATGTTGATAATTTTATTTGAGCATTTGAAAGAGGATATAATCAGAACCAAATTAATGATGGGTGAGATTTTACCTCCTCTGATCATAGGTATTACGAACATGCCAGTTGTTAACTATGTTGTGTATAGTACAGTATGCCTTTCAGAATATTTTAAACTCACACCAGAAATTTATAGAAAAGGCTTACAGAACATACAAGAAAACCAGAAGATAGTATCAGTGATTTCACTGCAAAACAAGCAGTAATTTACATAGAGCTGAGTGGATGTCAAGCCAACACTTTTCAAACGTTGCCAGATCATATAATTACAGAAAAAGCACTCAGAGAACCTTGCCTGAAGTTACAAGGATTTGGCTGACAGACCAGGAATGGGCCGCAGCTGAACAGATGGATAAAATCATGATTTCTATTTAGTGAACAGGGCACAATTTCTAAACAGGGATTTGCCTAGCACTGCACATATGTAGAAGCATACCCATGGGACAGTCTAAACCATCACATCAGTTTCACAGGCAAAATAGGATAGCATTGTTTCCAGTGCATACCATGACCTGCTGTAAAATGTTTCCATTCTAGCCAGATAGGAAATGTGTAGTCTAAATACCTACAAAGAATGGGAGATGAATAAAAGCTACATAAGGAAGCTAGCAGAGGTAGTACCATGGTACATGTGGTTGCTTTCAAAGTAGATTTTCTGCAGATTATCACTAGGGACTCAACCCTATCCTAGTAGAGGCAAAAAAACTACTGCTAAGAAGAAATTGCATTGGACATAACAAGCTTTAAACCTCCATTAGTTGATGGGCAGTCTTCTCCAGTTAGGACCATTTGTGGGAAGGAAACTTTTTTCAGATGCTATTAGCCAGGATTCATTTGGACTAGGAAGGAAGACAAGGAAACAAAAGACAAACAGGTGACAGTTTCTGATGATATCCAAACAGATGTTCTGATAGGAAATGATTTTGTTGATAGAGTACCTTGAGTATATGCAATTACATGCAGTCAGACCTGGAGACAAGTATGGGGAAGGCAAAATGGTGGATACCCAGCAAGTGCCTACACTTCCATTAGAACCTGGTGATGTGTTTAAAATGATATTTAAAAATATTATGAACATGTTATTTTAATTGAAAATAAAAAAAAATATTTGAGGGGGGAAAAAATAACCTGGTGATGTGGTTAGTTAATGAGAGAACTGGGCAATACCAGCAAGCTTGACAATGAGCCAAAGATATCAAAATTTACTGGACTTCTGATGGGGAAAGAGAAAGTTGGTAGCAGTAAGCCTAAATCTGAGCCACAGTTGTCGAATACTAAAATTTGGATAATCACAAGTGCCTATACCCTATCCTAGTAGAGGTAAAATAAACTATTTCTAAGTAGAGTCACAGTGGTGCAAGAGATAGCACAGTTGCCTTTGATGTTGGAAGACTAGATGAGTTGTAGGTTCTATTCCCACTGCAGCTGACTGAATAACTGATGCTGCAGTGCAGCATTAGGGGGTGCTGCACTCCTGAGTGTGTCATCCATCGGATGAGATGTTAAACCGAGGTCTCATATGCTTCACCCTATCCTAGTAGAGGTAAAAGAAACTATTTCTAAGTAGAGTCACAGTGGTGCAAGAGGTAGCACAGTTGCCTTTGATGTTGGAAGACCAGATGAGTTGTAGGTTCTATTCCCACTGCATCTGACTGAATAACTGATGCTATAGTGCAGCCTTAGGGGGTGCTGCACTCTCCTGAGTGTGTCATCCACCGGATGAGATGTTAAACCGAGGTCTCATATGCTTCAGTCAGTGATAGCTCAAGTGGAAAAAAAAGGTTACATGGCACCTACTGAGAACAGTAGCAGGTTCTTTATTTTAAACTTTACAATATTAACATAGGGCAGGATTCACGAAGGCTTGCATGGAGTCTAAGAGTAGTGTAAGACTCCATGCAGCCTTTGCGATCCAGGAACAGCCCTAAAGTCCGTGTAAGAGACCAGCTAAAACGTCTCTTACACGGAGTGGGCGTGGATATGCTAATCACCTCACTTGCAGCCGAAAGGCATGCAAATGAGGTAGATTAGCGATCCACGAAGTCCAAAGCAGCCCGTGTAAGAGCCGTTTTAGCTGCAGAAATGTACTTAGTTGACAACTGAGTACATTTCTGCAAAAATCACAATGGAGCCATGTCAGCTCCAAATAAAGGGTGCATATGTGTCAGGCAGCATGCCAATGGCCAAATATGTGGCAATTGGCAAGGTACCCCGATGCAAATATGAAAAATAAATATTTTTTTTTTCGGCGATGTTTAAACGCAGCGCAGCCCCGCGCAAACGGGTTGCGCTGTATAAAACATAAAAATGAAGGTTATAAACCCACAAATGTGGGTTTTATGCAATACATGGATTTACAATACAGGGACCAGCAGACCAAAAACAACATGGCCACCGTTTAGTGGTTGCTAAGGGGGGAAGCTGAGTCTAAGAGATTTAACTAAGCATTAGTAGGCAATCTGATGTAAATGAGTGTTAGGATACTGAATTCCACTGTCACATAGAAAATGAGCACATTCTGAGTAGTGTAAGAGATACATAAGGGGAGGAATAGAGTAGGAGATAGGTGACATCACAGGGGGGAATGGTAGAAAGAAATGCAGTTCATTGGAGGTCAGTGTTACATGACAGATGTCAGACACATATCATGGAAAGAGGAGTGCCACAAGATAAGCATGGGAAAGTCAAGAAATGGAAGGTGTACACTGTTGCTTACACCAAAGTTTCTTGCTGGGCGTGCATGCACACGTGTGCGCGCCATGAGGTGCGAGTAGGGCAGTGTGCGCGCGTGTAAGGCAGACTGAGCATGTGGGATCATGTTGGCAGACTTGTAACACTGTTTGTGCTAGTGTGCGCGCGTTTTAACCTGAATAAGCAGATTCTGAACTGTGTAAGCATGTGTGTGCATGTGTAAGCCACTGTAAGCGTGTTTCTGCTGGTATGCGCGTTGCTCCCCCCTGAGGAAACAGAAAAGAAAAAGGAAGCAACAGAATTAATAGGAAGCTAGCAGGGAATACTGCTGGAGCTAGCAGGTGAAAACAATTAGAAGCAGGCAATTACACAGGCAGAATAGTAGTTCAGCCAAGCACTTAAAACTCTGCAAACAGCAGTTCAAGATGTTTCTCTCAAGAGACACTGCAAGACAGGAGTAAGCTATTAGAAGTGAAAACTGAAAAAGCTGAACTCAGAGCAGAAATGCTAGGAGCTGCCATAGCTGTCATAAGGAGACATAGGCGACGTGCTGAGGGTGGTGACAATGCAGATGGTGCCAGACTACCCACAGTGAGGAGACAGAGAAGAGTGTACAGGCCCAGGGTCACCTACCATGGGTTACATGAGCTGGAGATAGTAGAGCGCTATAGAGTGAACAGAGACCTCCTGCAGCAAATTGTCGAGCTGTGTAGGCCACGCCTCACACACAGAACCAACAGAGGGGAACCCATCCCAGTGGAAACCAAGGTATGTGTTGGCCTAAGAATACTAGCAACAGGTACCTTCCAGAGACCAACTGGTGATATGATGGGGATATCACAGACATCAGCCTCCAGGGTACTGCACCAGTTCCTGGATGCCATGTCAGCACATGTCGGTAATCATGTATATTTCCCCAATGCTCGTGAGGTATTGGCCAGCAATATGCGTCTCTTCCAGCAAATAGCGGAATACCCTGAGGTAGTGGGTGAAATAGACTGTACGCACATATGCATCAAAGCACCAGCCGGTGAGCGGGGTAGGGCCTACATTAACCGCAAGGGCTTCCACTCCATCAACTGCCAGGTTGTGTATGATGCCCAGGGCATAATAATGAATGTGTGTGCTGGCTGCCCTGGGAGCTACCATGATTCCCATATCTGGCATTTGACCCAGCTGTACCAGACATTTGCCAATGGGGACATCCCACATGGACACCTAGTGGGGGATGCAGGTTATGCACTGGAGCCGTGGCTGATGACACCCATCAGAAACGCACACACACCTGAACAGGAACGCCATAATGAGGCACATGCACAAACACGTAATGTAATAGAGAGTGTGTTTGGGCTGCTCAAGTCACAATTCCGGTGTCTGGACACATCTGGTGGAGCCTGGCAGTACTCACCAACTACATGTACCCAAATTGTCATGGTATGTGCTATGCTACATAATATGATCTTGCGAAAACAGCTGCAGCAGGACCAGCATAGGGCCGGGACAAACAGCCCCCCACCATTGCCAAGGCCATCACAGGCAGAGCGCGACTCGGAGGAGGAACAACCTCAGCCTGCCCCAGTAGGCAGAAGGAGGCGTGCCCAGTATGCCCTGGCCTTGGCAAAGAGGCAACGCATAGCACATACACTGGCTCAGTAGGAACCCTGGGAATGATACCCCTCTCTGACTCACTCATATAATAACAGGGATGCCTAAAATGACAGGGAGTGTAGTATGTGCATCCGACAGAGGCAGCCCTGCAGCACCACCTGAGGCATGAATGCCATGTGTTAAGCAATGTAACACCATGTAGTATATGCACACTTGAGGACCCTGACTAACATCCTACCCTCACCAAGCATGATGCCACAATATGACAATGAGATGATCAATTGCAATAATTGGCTGAAGTATTGGAGTTAGTCAAAGGGGATCCAATGTGTGCCAGCCTGGGATGACATGCTGAGTATGACATGATGCTCCACCTGCTAGGACTGGCGTGCACCTATCAGTGCAGGCTGTATGGATACTGGCAAAGGCTGTTGTTACCCACAGCGTGCCCTGAATAGGTAAGGCTCAAAACACAAACCTACCTCCATAGGTATCACAAGGGATAAGAACCTAGATGTAATGCTACCCAATGCCAGAAGTCTAAACAGCAAGATGCATGCAGTCTAAACTCACCCAGTATGGAGAATGTTGATATATGTGCTGTAACAGAAAACTGGGTCAAGGCTCACAACAGCACCCTAACACTACCAGGTCACACCTCATACTGTGCTGTACAGCCTCAAAACATGGAACAAGTTACAAAAGGAGGGTGACTAGCAATAATTGTCAAGGATAACCACACCCCCATGTTGGTACCACAA
This sequence comes from Protopterus annectens, assembly GCF_019279795.1. Taxonomy (NCBI): domain Eukaryota; kingdom Metazoa; phylum Chordata; order Ceratodontiformes; family Protopteridae; genus Protopterus; species Protopterus annectens. The sequence continues at coordinate 1,716,651,356 of NC_056725.1, forward strand.
CAAGAAGCAGCATGGACTAGCCATGTTGAAGTAACAGTGGCTAAAACTGCCTCCCAGTTTATAGCCTGCTACAGACTACCGTCCCAACACCAGGAACTGCACCTGGCCTATGTTGGAATACATGAATATATCAAGTCCTCCAAACCACATTATATTGGGTGACTGAAAATACACAGACATAGACTGGGAGCATTATACTAGCTCCAACACTGTAGGACAAAAGTTCATAGAATCCATAAACCAAAATGCCCAGGAACAACGTACCACTCCCACAAGAGGGGTAAGCATACTGGATGTGATAATCAGCAACATGGGTACTGGATGGCAAGATGAGAAGTGTATCCCTCACTGGTAAGACCAGACCATAGAGTAATCACACTGGATATACACATCCTGACCACAGTCCCTGGCCAGAAAACCACAGTGAAAAACATGTGTAAAGCAAAAGTTGCACTCTTCCAAACTGATGTGGAATCCATTAAAGGCCCTGTGCAGGTGCAAAATATGGGCCACACCTCAGAACCTGTTATACAGGCATTCCATGAACACTACCAGGAATGCTTGGATTATGCAATCCTAAATTAAAACAAGACACAATGCCATACACGCAGGCATCTGGCATGGTGGACTCCAGCCATTACCAAACCATGCAAGATAATGAGGAAGCTACTACATGATAGAGCAAACATAAAAAGGGAAGTAATCACTGATCAGTAGTATGGCAATAAAATATGTCCACACATACAATCCACTAAGGCCAGCTACAACAAGTTGAATCTGTGAATCTTGAGGCAATGTTACACCTGCCCCAAGTACACAGACAACCCTCAACTCCCCCCAAGAAATACAAATATGTGTGAGAGATGCAACCATTTATCCAAACTGGAGGCTGAGCTCCCTCAACTCAGTACTCCCAAAACTAGTCAGGAGGAGAAGGAAACCACACACACCACAAACCCAGTCCCACATAGACCTATCACAACTGCAAACCAAAGACATAAACACAGAAAAACATTCCCAGAGGCCCGAATTACAAATGCACCACACCAACAGAGGCCTCCAAAGCAGACACCCAATCAAACAACCTCCAAACATAGCACATGCAACACATAGTACACAAAGCTGGTGTGCCAAACAGTCACAGGTCAGAAGGAGAAACAACATGCCTGATACAGTTGTAATAGGTGACTCCATAGTGAGACACGCTGCTGTCCCGCTCACCAGACTGAACAAGGGAAAGGGTACAGTAAGCTGCCTGTAGGCTGTTACAATACGCCACATAACACAAGTATGGAGGTCACCCCAAAGCAAGTAGAAATATGATGCAGTCATAGTCCATGCTGGTGTGAATGACCTGAGATGTACCTCCCCGGACTACATGAAAAGAGACATAGATGAGCTCTCCGATTATGTAGTCCAGGCCGGTATGACACTGACAGTTTGCAGCATCCTACCCTCACCAAGAATGATGCCACAGTACAAACACAGAATGATCAGCTTTAACAAGTGGCGCAATTACTGGTGTCATTCCAAGGGGATCCAATGTCTGTCTGCTTGGGATGTCATGCTTGACAAGCCACGCTGCTGTTCCAGGGATGGCTTGCACCTGTTACCCCTGGGCGTCTGGATATTGGATAAGGCTTTTGCCACCTCCATACAGCCTTTCGTAGGCAAGGCTGAAAAGACTAACCCACCACCCTAGAAAACATAAGTGGAAAGAAACATAAGGATAATGCTGACCAATGCCAGACGTGTAAACCTCAATATGCATGCTCCCGAGGCCCTCCCCAGTATGGAGAACATTGATGTCTGTGCAGTGACAGAAACCTGCTGCAAGCCTCCTGACAGCACACCAGCACTACCAGGTTATACCACATATCATGCGTTATGGCCCCAAAACCTGGAACAAAACATAAAAGGAGGGGGAGTATCCATATTCAGCACAGACACCCATATGTCCAGGTAACTGACAATGCACAACGCATTGGAGTCCACCCATGTGCAACTAACCATAGGCAAGACTGCTGTACAGTCTGTAGCATGCTACAAACTACACTCACACACAGGAACCCCACCCAGCCATCCTGAAGACACTGGACAGTATGAATGTCCCACCAAATACCAAACAAGGTACTCACAAATTACCACATAGGTGGTAAACCATTATGTATGGAAGGAGTAATCAGGGACCTAGGGACACAAGTGGACAGTAACCTGTTATGTGACACTCACATTGCCAATGTGGCTAGGAAGACTGTCTATATTGGACACCATATCATGAAAGGATTCACATCTACATCAACAGAGGTCATTGTGCCCCTATACTGTTCTCGTATCAGACCCATAATCTAGTAAAATGCCTCATTTGGGATGTACCTTACCTGACACCTGCAGCAGTTAGAAAGACCTCAAAGGTACCTCACCAAGAGGATAAAGGGTCTCAAATATATGTCATATGCTGCCTGGCTGTAGACACCCCAGCTGAATGCAGTCACATACTGCCTACACAGAGGCATTGTATGTCTGTTGTACAAGGCCATGTCCAACACAGGAGTAATGGACATGCTCCATCCCAGAAAACTCAAAGCCATCGGAGCTGTGAGAGTGAGAGATGTCAACCTCAACACATAATGAAATAGGATGTGCTGGAGGGACAGATACATAACCCAGAGGCTCCCCACACCCTGGAACAGAATCCCACTCCATGTTAGGCAGAGCCCCTCACTGACACTCTTCAACAGGAATCTTGCCAAGTGGATGGATGATCGTAGATGTACACTGGGGGTCTTCACTGTGTCACGTCCAGACAGAGGCACAGTAAAGTAAATCATAAATGGCCATAATATTCACATAGCAAGGGGTGGCGAAAGCCACACACACTCTGGCTAGGCTTACAAATGCCCTAGGGTGGATAGCCTAGTATGAACCTATGAACCTATGAAGATACAAATTGTACAGGACACTAAGGATAATCCCAAGGCTTCCTCAACTGATGGTGGGAACCGTGTTGGGAATTCACAGATATGCTCTGAATCACACAAATATTACAAACAACATACCAAACACACACACATATTGCCAACATACAACCTGACAGGTGTAGTGCAACCCCCCCCCCCCCAGAATGCAAAATATCTATCTCAGCAGACTGCTGGCCCCCTGACATTGCAGATGCTGAGGTAACAGCCAGCATATACAAAGCATAACTCACAGCAGCAATGGTATGAGATGGTGTCCTGGGCTGAGTCCAACATGGACTCCAAGAAGAATGGAATGCCAAATCACACTACTGCTCAATGTCAGCCTTACCACAGGATATGTACCCAAAAAGCAGTGTACAACAACAGTGGTCCTTCTCAACAAAGGTGTTGCCTGAATGGATACTGCAAACTACCACCCCAAAATCCTGAGAAGCTTGGTCTGCACAGCTATGGAAAGGATCAGCATGTACCGCAGACATAAAGATATTGGGGACCTACTGACACCGGACCCTACCCAGTGTGGCTTTCTTAAGTGCAGATCCTGCTCTTAAACATGTTTGACTCATTTGAAACAGTCATTAAGGTCAGTGATGAGGGCAATGTGATCCACACAGCGTAGCTGGACCTTGCAAAGGCTTCCATACAATACCCTACGTGTTCATTATAGATATGCTCACCAGCTTAAATATAAACCCCTATGTCAGTAGAGGGGTTGCAAACCAGACCAAGGACAGAACTGACATGGTCAGACATGCTGCAGCCATGTCAGACTACAAACCAGATATAACTGGCATCCCACAAGGCTTGGTCCTGGGACCTCCCTCATTTGGTATATATGTCACATAGGTACAGGCCAACATGGAAGGACTGTGTCTGAACATGTTTGCAGAGGACTACAAACTGCCCACCATATCTGACCCTCCAGCTGACACAAGCATCCCACAAAAGGGCAACACAGAAACAGACAACTGGTGCCATAGCCATGTCAGCAAGCTAATTGCAGAAAAGTGTATAGTCAACCCCCATGGATATACAGTAAGTGCCCACCACTTACCACATAGGTGTTAACCCATTACGTACTTAACATGTAATGAGAGACCTGGGGACACAAGGTGATAGATATCCTGCATTGGACAAACATGTGGCTGTAGTGTTTACAGAAACATACCATATACCCACCTAATCATGAAGGTTGTCAGATCTAGATAAGGGGAGGTCATTGTGGCTCTGCAGTCATCCTTCATCAGCATTACAATTGACTACAATAGCCCCTGTGGGATGTACCTCACCAGACACCTCCATCAACTGTAAAGTCCCCAACAGTACCTCACCAGGAGTATCAAAGAGCTTGAACAGATGCCATGTGTTGCCTGATTAAACAAACTGCAGCTCCACACACTGCCATACTACCCACCCAGAGGCAAGCTGTGCCTGATGTATAAAGCCATGTCCAAGCTGGAATCAATGAACATGCTGCACCTTGTACAATCTGAATGGCAGTGAGCTATGCACATGAGAGACCTGAACCCCAGCACTGACATACATAGGACAAGCTGTACTGCATGATCCATAACACAGAAGCCACCCCCACTCATGACTAAACTCCCAGTACAGGTTATCCATAGAGTCACTCATCGATTCTCCTCAACAGGAATCTTGATGAGTGGATGGGAGATGGTAGGTTTACAATGGGTATCACTGTTATGTCACAGGTAGACGGAGGCACAGTATACTAACCATGACATATGTCATGGCAAACTCCACTTACAATGTGTGTCGAAGGACAAACACACTCTCCAACTAGCATTAGAAATGGCCTAGGGCACATCGCTAGTGTTTGCCAATGTACACCTATGTTGTGGAATACACTACCAATGTTGGACAAGCCTGGTTTAAGTAGTTCATATCTGAACATAATGCAACATGGTCAGATGTGCACAACTGGCCCCTAACCAGGCTGTTGTGCTCACTATGGAAATGTAAAGCAGTGATAGGACTAAAGCCCAGGATACTGTCCACCACAGTGAAAGTACTGAACCAGTACACTATACGGTACTACAGTGTTAGGTCAGTATGAAAGGATGTTGACAACTGTATGCAAAGTATCCCATGCAAACCCTGCAGGCACAGTATAATCCCTGTTGTGTTCACACACAAACCAGTTGGACAGTAACTACACAACATGACACAACACACAACCATAAACGGGAGATATTTGTCGAAGTTCACACTCATCCACAAATGTGGTGGGCTGCAGAGTTCAACATATGGAAAGCTCACACTGGGCATGCTCGCACATTTTGATAAATGAGACATATGTCGGACAACATGCCATGGGAAGGCTGAACTGGGCATGCTCACACACTTAGGCCAAATCTCAGTTTAGCAGTTGGCCACACATATCTGGTATTTGCACGTGTTATTCCAGGAACCAACCACATTACAGCAATCTGCCCAGTGCACACAGTTAAATGACTACAGAGACATACATGATGTAGTGGATCCCTCCCATATGCAAACATCTTCCACAGATGCACAAGTTGTTCATACAAACAGGGAATGCTATGGCAATAAAGACCTGCAAACAGTCTATCAGCAACAAATAATGTGCATCTGACAATTAAACATATGGGTGTAGAGGTTAACACTAGGCTGTTTGCCCTAGGGAATGACAGCTTAGCCAGAGTGTGCTTGGCATCTGCCTCCCCAGTACAGTAGGCTACTGTGCCACTGTAAAGTAGGTCACATAAGGCACCGTGTGAGGCTAGTGTGCTGTGCCTCTGTCAAGCAGGGACACAGTGGAGATCCCAGGGTTTGAATTTGCTAAGCCACATCCATGTTGTTGGTGTGTGCTGGAAGAGGGTTGCTGAGGACCTCTAACAGTAAGTGGGTGTCAATAACAGACTGAGGGGAGCCTTATCTGCATTGTCTGGACAATTTCACAGTCAACACTGTGTTGTGATGATTATGAGGGATTGAAGTGTCGTGCCGGTACTGTTCAGAGATGTCCTCCCTCTGTGGGCTACTGCTCTGCAATGTATTAGCTCACTCTGTCTGTTGGACAGCTCATATATGGCTGGTGTACACCTGACAGGTGTCCTGTTGTGGAGCAGTCGTGGGTATATTTGGGATAGCATGATCAATGCAAACATCCACATGCTCACATAATGCAATTGTCAAGGATTATGCTGAGTGGCCTGTATACTCCCCCAGCATGGGTCCTTTGAAGTCTTCCACCCCAGTCTTCACAAGTGTAAAGTCTGCTTTTGATAAATACAGTTTGTTTGCAGTGACAACCTTGCCTGGGGGTGGGGATGGGATATGGATGTCCAGGGAAAGGTGGGTATGGTCAGATATCAACAATGGTGGTCTACCTCTGGTGTGGAACAGTGAGTACCCATGTTGCAGATGGTCAGGTGCAATATGTATTCCCCCTTGTGGCTGTGGTGAGTGGTTCTGCCATAGCACATGGACTCACAAATTGTAGTGGCTGTAGGGTAATGTTGTAGAGGCCTGAGTAGTTCCCACACACAATATGCCTGTACCTGGCGTTAACAACTGGAATGGTGTATGTGAACACCTGCATATCTTGGCACTGTTCCCAGGGAAGCAAAGTGTGTGTCCTGGATGTGGGAGGGGTGGTCTGGACTGGTTGTGTTGTGTTACAGGTCCTGTGGTCACGAAGCATGGTATAGAACATAACCTGCCAGTGCGATGTGCATATCTGACCCTGAAGTAGGTGGCTGCAAATGCATATATATGCTATCCCCCACCTGACAGGTAGTACTAGATGTACATACCTCTGTAGAAATAATGATGTCAGCACCCTATAAATACTGCAGGTGCAGAACAGATGCCCAGTAATTCGGATAGTGCGCTCTGCTAATGCGTGTCCCTCAAGTGTCATAATATAGTTAGGTAGGGTTTTGAATCCTGCAAATGCTCAGTGTGTGTGTGTGTGTGTGTGAGCGGGGTTGGTGTGTGTGAAAGCCTGTGTGAGGGAAATGTCCCTTTTGGCAACTGGGAAAACACACTACAGGATGCACATTCCCCTTTATAAACACTGATGATGTCAGCACCCTATAAGTACAGCAGGAGAAGGGAAACCTCCCAGTAATGCGAATAGCGCTGACATCATCAGTGTTTAGAAAGGGGAGTGTGCATCCTGTAGTGTGTTCTCCTAGTTGCCAAAAGGGACATTTCTTTCATACAGACAATGCGTCCGTCTCGAGTGCCATAACATAGTTAGGTAGGGGTTTGAATCCTGCAAATGCCCAGTGTGTGTGGAGGGGGGTTAGTGTGTGGGCAAGTCTGTATGAATGAAATGTCCCTTTTGGCAACTAGGAGCACACACTACAGGATGCACATTCCCCTTTCTAAACACTGATGATGTCAGCACCCTATAAGTACAGCAGGAGAAGAGAAACCTCCAAGTAATGCGAATAGCATGCTCTGCTAATGCGTCCGTCTTGAGTTTTATAACATAATTAGGTAGGGGTTTGAATCCTGCAAATGCTCAGTGTGTGTGGAGAGGGGTTGGTGTGTGCGCAATTCTGTATGAAAGAAATGTCCCTTTTGGCAACTAGGAGAACACACTACAAGATGCACATTTCCCTTTCTAAACACTGATGATGTCAGCACCCTATAAGTACAGCAGGAGAAGGGACACCTCCCAGTAATGCGAATAGCGTGCTCTGCTAATGCGTCCATCTCGAGTGTCATAACATAGTTAGGTAGGGGTTTGAATCCTGCAAATGCCCAGTGTGTGTGGAGGGGGGTTAGTGTGTGTGCAAGTCTGTATGAAAGAAATGTCCCGTTTGGCAACTAGGAGAACACACTACAGGATGCACATTCCCCTTTCTAAACACTGATGATGTCAGCACCCTATAAGTACAGCAGAAGAAGGGAAACCTTCCAGTAATGCGAATAGCGCGCTCCGCTAATGCGTCCGTCTCGAGTGTCATAACATAGTTAGGTAGGGGTTTGAATCCTGCAAATGCCCAGTGTGTGTGGAGGGGGGTTAGTGTGTGTGCAAGTCTGTATGAAAGAAATGTCCCTTTTGGCAACTAGGAGAACACACTACAGGATGCACATTCCCCTTTCTAAACACTGATGATGTCAGCACCCTATAAGTACAGCAGGAGAAGGGAAACCTCCCAGTAATGCGAATAGCATGCTCTACTAATGCGTCCATCTCGAGTGTCATAACATAGTTAGGTAGGGGTTTGAATCCTGCAAATGCTCAGTGTGTGTGGAGGGGGGTTAGTGTGTGTACAATTACATGTGTGAAAGAACTGACCCTTTTTCCAACCAGTACAACACACCAGCTGCTGCATATTCCAATCTCTACAAAGAGATGATGTCAGCACCCTACAAGTACAGCGGAAGAGGGCAAATCTCCCAGTAATGCAAATAGCACGCTCTGCTACTGCGTCTCTCACTACTGTCATAGCACAGTTAGTTATGGCTTTGGATTCCACACATGCCACGTGTGTTTTTGTCACACAGAATGCCCATGTGTGTGGGTTGTTGTTCACAATAATGCATGACATTGATTAAACCAGTAATGGCAATGGACACAGATGATGTATGTGTGTGCCAAATACACATATGTACCTGTGACCCTCAATAGTTACCATGTCGGACGCCTGCCACATGTGAATACATGGTGTTTGCACTGGATAACATTATGACTGTGGTCTTCTGTGTGGGTGCTGCATGTGGTATGTGTATATACAGTGTGAGATGTACCTGGTATCAACCTAGCAGCAAGGGATACACATCTGGTGTGGGGCATATAGTCTACATGTTGTTGATGAACAGGGGCTGCATGTTTTCACTTGTTGTGGGAGTGGTAACAAGTTGTTCCATAGCAATGCAGTGACTACATGCTAGGAACCTTTCAGCTAGGGTGTTGTAGCTACAGTAATTCATCAGCATTCAGTAATACGTCAGCATTCTGGTGAGGGTATGATGCCAACCAAGGTCAGGGTCATACCAGCCTGGGCCACATGCTCAGAGAGCCCTTCCATGTTCCCTATCATGTAATCCAGGGAGGTACATCACAGGTCAGCCATAGTGGCATGGACAATGACTGCGTCATGTGTGTCCATGCCTCTGACTGACCTGTATGCTTGTGTTATGTGGTGGACCATAGTGCCCCACGGGCATATCACTGTGACCTTCACCTTGTCCAGCCTGGTGAGCATGACCTCACTGTACCGGACAATAAAGGTACCTAACACAACTGTAGCAGGTGTGTTGTCTAGCCGTACAGGCTGTGACTGTTTGGCACACAGGATTTGTGAGCTATGTGTTATGCGTGCTGTGTTCTGGCATAACGTATGCCTGTGTGCCAGCTGCAGAGGTGTCTGCCGCTCAGGCAGGATGCTATTCTTAGGCTCCATGAATGGCCCAGTGTGTTCACGTGTTTGTATTGCTGTCAGTGTAGGTCTACATCAGACTGATATTGTAGTCACTGTAGTATTTCATGCCACCTGACAGGTTATGCCAGTACTGGGTTCAGAGTGCTTAGTCCCCAGTTTGGCTATGTGGTTGCATCTCATACATGTGTTGTACGTCCATGTGTAGGGGAGAGGGTTGACTGTGTACATGTGGCAGCTGTGACATTGCCACATGACCCACATATTCCACAACTGCACCATAGAGGTGACTGACAACTGACCTTTGCACATGCTACCATAGTATTGTTATTGCCATGGTGATTAACAGCACATAGGGCCAATGGGGAACAAGGTACATAGGTTCATAGGTTCATACTAGGCTATCTGCCCTAGGGCATTTATAAACCTAGCCAGAATGTGTTTGGCCTTCGCCACCCATTGTAAATTTATCTTGCTATGCCCTTTTTTGAGGGTAGTATACTGTGCCTCTGTCTAACAGTGACACAGAAGTGATACCCGGGGTAAACCTACGATGTCCCATCCACTCATCAAGATTCCTCTTGAAGAGAGTCAATGAGGGACTCTGCCTAACCTGGACTGGGATTTTATTCCAGAGTGAAGGGAGCCTCTGGGTTATGAATCTGTCCCTCCAGCATGTCCTATTTATTTCAGTGCTGAGGTTCAAGTCTCTCGAGCGCGTAGCTCAATGGGATTTGGATATTCTGAGGTGCAGCATGCCCATTAATTCCGGGTTTGACATGGCTTTATACGTCAGGCACAGATCGCCTATGAACAGGCGGCATGCCACTGAGTAGAGCTGGAGTTTCTTTAACCGGTCAGCATATGGCATCTGTTTGAGCCCTTTGATCCTCTTGGTGAGGTACTTTTGGGTTCTTTCCAGTTGCTGCAGGTGTCTGGTAAGGTACATCCCAACAGGGGCATTGTACTCAATTATGGGCCTGATGAGGGATGAGTAAAGAGGCACGATGTCCTCCCCTGATCTAGATGTGAATCCCTTCATGATGAGGTGGGCTATATAAAATGTTTTTCTAACCACTTTGGCCACGTGGTTGTCAAATGAGAGATTGCTATCAACTTGGGTCCCCAGGTCCCTAATTACTTCTTCTGTACTTAATGGATTACCACCTATGTGGTACTTTGTGGGCACTTTGTTTTTGCCAAGGGGGATGACTATACACTTTTTGGCATTCAGCTTGAGGCCATGGCTCTGGCACAAGTTGTCTGTTTCTATGAGGCCGTTTTGGAGGATGCTTGTGTGGGCTGGAGAGTCGATTATGGCGGCCAGTTTGCAGTCATCTGCGAATCTGGTCAGCCACAGTCCTTCCGTGTTGGCCTGTAGCTCCGAGAAATATATACCGAACAAGAGAGGTCCCAGGACTGAGCCTTGTGGGACACCACTTGTAACTGGTTTGGAGTCTGACATGGCTCCAGCAATTCTAACCATGTGGGTTCTGTCCTTGAGCCAGTGTGCAATCCATCTCGTGACATAGGGGTTTATATTTAAGCTGGTGAGATTCTCTAGAATGCCCGAGTGGGGTATTGTATCGAAGGCTTTTGCGAGGTCCAGGTAGGCTGTGTGGATCACCTTCCCCTCATCAATGGCCTTGGTGACTGTTTCAAAGAAATCAACCAGGTTTAAGAGGCAGGATCTGCCCTTAACAAAGCTAAACTGGGTATGATCCAGTGTCTGTAGGTCCCCAATATCTTTATTTATGAGGTCCATGATGATCCTTTCCATAGCTTTGCAGACCAAGCTAGTCAGGCTTATGGGGCAATAGTGTCCAGGATCCGTTGAGGCACCACCTTTATGTAGAGGGACCACTGTTGCTGTATGCCACTCTTTGGCCACATATCCGGTAGTAAGGCTGGGACTGAACAGTAGTTTTATGTTTGGGTGTAGCTCTTCTTGGAGTTCATGTAGGACACAGCCCGGGACACTGTCTGGTCCCATTGATGCAGTGTTTTTTGCTTTGGAGAGGGCGGCTCTTACCTGAGCATCTGAGATGTCAGGGGGGCAGCACTCTGCTGGGATAAATATTTGCCCTTTCGGTGTGGAGGGGGGGAGAAGTTTGCGCTGAACCTGTCAGCTAGGATGTTGGCAATGTCTGTGGGTTCGGTGTTTCTTTTGACATTTTGGACTACCTCTGAGCATATCTGGGAATTACCACCCAGGTTCCTAACATAACTAAAGAAAGCCTTGTGATTATCCTTAGTGTCCTGTGCAATTTTCTCTCGAAGCTGGCCTTAGACAATCTTATGAGTGCCTGTAGTTTTTTGCTAATACTGATCAGTGATGCCTTCCCTTTTTGGGATTTTGCTGCATCATTTAGTAGCTTCCTCCTTCTATTGAATAGTTTGTTTATGGCTGGGGTCCACCAGACAGGACGTCTGCCTTTGGAGGATTGGGTCTTGGTTTTATTCAGGATCGCTTGATCCATGCATTCCTGAAGGTGTCCATAGAATGCGTTTATAGAGGAATCTGTGGTCTGGTTCGTATTTTCCACAGGCCCGGGGGCTTTGAAGGTTTCCACCTCGGTTTTGAGGAGTGTGAATTTGCTTTAGAGAAGTTGTTCACTGTGGTTTTCTGGGCAGGGGGTGGGGTCGGGATGTGAATATCCAGTGAGATTAGTTTATGGTCTGATCTTATCAGTGAGGGATACACTTCTGGTCTGGAGCATAGAGTCCCCATGTTGGTGATGATCAGGTCCAGTATGTTTTCCCCTCTTGTGGGAGTGGTAACAAGTTGTTCCATAGCATTTGAGTTCATAAATTCTAGGAATCTTTGGGCTAGGGTGTTGGAGCTAGAGTCATGCTCCCAGTCTATGTTTGGGTAGCTGAAGTCGCCCAATATAATGGTGTTTGGAGAGACCTTCATATTTTCCACTGTTCTCAGGAAGGCCGAGTGCGGTTCTTGGGTTTGGGAGGGTGGTCTGTAGCAGGCTATAACCTGGAAGGCAGTTTTACCCACTGTTAGTTGCACATGGATAGTCTCTGATGCTTGGTGCTTTGCCACCAACCTGGAGGTGTGAGTAGCTTTGATGAATATCAATACTCCCCCTCCTTTTGTGGTTTGGTCCAAGTTTTGGGGCTGAAAAGCATGGTATGAGGTATAACCTGGTAGTGCTGGGGTGCTCTCGGTAACCCTGAACCAGGTATCTGTTACTGCACAGATATCGATGTACTCCATACTAAGGAGAGTTTCAAGTGTGTGCATCTTGAGGTTTAGACTTCTGGCGTTGAGTAGCATTACTCTTAGTTTCTTATCCCTTGTGATACCTATGGAGGTGGGTTTGTCATTTGAGCCTTGCCTAACAAAGGCACTATGGGGGTAAGCAAGAGCCTTTGCCAATATCCGAAAGCCCAGGGGTGACAGGTGCAAGCCATCCCTAGCGAAGCAGGTGGTTCAACAGAAGATGATTATGTGAGGGTGTAGTGCCTGTGATTAGTTAGCAGTGGCATATATGACTGCTCATGTGGACAAATGCCAGGTAAGTCATATGCAATGTGTCACAGGCAACGTACATGTGAACAGGACAAACAGTGACGTTTTGTCAAGTGAGACATGGACCTACATATAGTAAGCTATGCAGATGTCACTAGGAGTCCACAGAAGCTCTGTAACTATGCATTGCAGGTGGGATCAGTATTCCAGGGTAACTGCAAGCAAACATGCATGCAAACAAAGCTACAGTAAGCAGGGCTGCATGTAGTCCATTGTACAACAAACAAGCTGTACCACTTCCAGTAGGTAACACTGCAAATATGCAGGCACTATGCACATGTACATGGAAATACACAGGTCAGATGGCTAGGGTCCAGTCTCAGCGCACACAAGTGTACAGACCATGTACCGTCAGGATGTACAATAACTGGATAGAAACCCATGTGCTCATACCTGCAGTAATACACATGTCAAATAACAGACACTGAGCCTTCACTCAGTGGTTCCATACTTAGTAGGATGTATGCTACCTGGCCTGCCACCACAGTATCCCTGACATGTATGGGGACTCTCCCTCCTGTGACAGTTAGTTTTGTGAGTTGGGGTTGTCTAGCATGGTATGAGATGTGAGCTTGCAGTGCTAGGGTGCTCCTGTGTGTCCTGTACCAGTCGTGTAGTACTGCGCACATATCAACATCCTCAAACATCCGCATTGCAGAGTCCAGTGTGGGCAACATGCCACTTGCAGTTTACATGTCCATCATTGCGTATTAATACTTTCATTACTTTATCCCCTGTGCTACCTATGTATGTAGCCTTCTGTTGACATCCTTACCACCTGTATGCCAACATGTGCAGATGATACACTATGGTACTTACCATGGGTGTAGACAACAGTGCATGACAATCATACCCTTACTGCATCAGGCATGCTGTGATATACCCACAATTATATCAGCACACAGTATTGTTAACAACATGATACTATTACTACACGTCTATGTAGCCACCCTGTGCATCAGCAACATGTTAACCTGTACCTGCACTGATGTTACAGATTGCAGTAAGTGGCACAGTTTCATCATATGCACAGGGTGTGAACTTGGTATGCCTGAGTCAGCCACCGATACCACCAATTGACATGTATGTGTATGTGTGTTGGTGAGGGACAGCAGTACAAGGTGGGGCAATGTTGATGCAGTGTGTGCGTGTATGCGGTAGCCTTAGGTGTTGTCAATTTGCATGTGTGTATGGATGCACACAGTTCCACCTCATGGCTGCCATATACTCGTGTTTGTGGACAGCCACAGACTGTACCTGCCAGGTCATACAGATCAGTGTCTCTGGCCACGGACACGGTACCTGTGCCTTGCAGGGGTGCTACGGACCATATCCGGTACCAACCCAGACTGGGTACTGTCATCAGAAGCAGGTGTTCGTTGACTGGACACAGATCCCTGTCGGGCCTGGCCAGAGCCACGTGGACGTGGTCTCCTGGGACGGTCTGATGACAGCACAGACCCAGCATTGCTGGGGCTGCTGCTGGCACTATGGGGGCGGCCCTGTTGTCGTCCGCGACGACTGCCAGCTGCTGCTGTTGCTGGCATACGTCCACGTCGACGCCTCAACCGTCCACCATCACCCTGGCTCATGGACATGTAGTTGTGGAACCGGTCTAATATGTCCCCACAACGTCTGTCTATGACATCGGTGAAATTACGGATGGCAGCCGCAATGTCACGCATACTGTCAGTCATGGCTGTGCGACATGCTGTCAGCTCCCTCAGACCCTGTCTGGTGTACCGTTCCATACGTGACTGTGCCTGCATGACAGCCCGAAACATAGCTGAGGTTATAAGACCTCTGTGGGCACGTCTGACAGGGGCAGTACGCCCACGGATACTCCCATGAGAACCCCTGGACATCTGTCTGTGTGGTACCATCTCAGAGCCATGCCCATGGCTGCTGTCTGGGGATGCATGTGCCACAGATACCACATTACCCTGGTCAATGCCCACTGTATGCTGTCCATCACCTAGGGACATTGGTGACAAAGGGTGTATTGGTAGGATAACTGTGCGCATTGATGGGATTGACAGCTGTGTACTGTCAATCGGCTGACCAATGACGGACCCTGGCATACCTTCCTGTGCCATTACACAGATGTCATCATTATCAGTACCCATGGCACCTGATTCAGGTTCCCTGCTGCATGACACCAGAGCAGCACCAGAACCTGTGGGAGGGAAACAGGAAACACAGTTTACAATGTCTGCACAATATTACCAGTGATGCACACATCCACACATGCACAGGTCCACACATGCACAGGTGCACACATGCACACATGCACATGTGCACACGTGCACACGTGCACACGTGCACAGATGCACACATGCACACAGTTGCACACAGTTGCACACAGTTGCACACTACTCAGTATGCGAGATATCAACACACAGACACAGACACACCTGCATGCATACACAGAGCACTACTCAGTGAGCCTAATATTACTATTACTATCAAGACTATTAAAGGTATTGTTAATACACACTCACCAGCATGGATAGGCTGCATTGCTGTTACACCGGAGGGACCTGCAGAAGTGAGGAAACTAATGTCAGTGGGCACAACTGTGCCATTGTTACTGAGTATGATACAGGTCAGTAGTACAACAGTCGCCTTTCACAGGTCAGCTGCTGATATTGAGGATATCACACTTGCACATTAAATACTATGATGACAGCTACAAACCAAGGACACACCTCACACATGCATTAACTACCAGTGTACACAACAGTCAACTATACATATGGCATATTATCTGCACGCTCATAGTCTTGCTGCTGCGTGGCTCCAGCCTCCATCATAATGCATGTCTGCTGCTGTTGTTGTTGTTGGCGGACTGAAGCCACTACATTCATGAGTAGTCCCTCCAGTCTGGTGAGTGGGGGATGTGTAGCCACCCCACCACCTGTGGCGACATGTTGCCTGTGGATATCCGACGCACGCTGATGGACATTTCTGATTAAATCACTGCAGTGATGTCGTACCTGCTCATATGTCCTATTATGCATGCCTATGTCATTTACCCGATAGACCAGGTCTTGCCACAGTGCAGCCCTCTCCTGCTGATTCTGGCTGGTGCGGGAAAAGAGTATTGCATAATCCCGCACCAGGCTCTGGTGTATCTCCTCATCCTCAGCTGCGGAGTAAGCTGGATTTCATGGTGAGCCATGTTCCTGAAAAAGGAAATAACATGATATCAGCAATATATGTCAGCAGAATTTGGCAAACATACTACACATGCTACTCGACTGTTATGATACGACATATCTCACATATATAGCATCTGTCTGTCTATTGGTGGATACACATGTAAATGGCCAGGTATCAGTGCTCAGCCAGCAACTGTGCAACAGTACCTGGCACACTCCATACGACATACTACCAAACCCCAGCAGTCAGAACACTGATTCAGGTCCAGAGCACCTCCTCACTCTGGGGGTTTGTATCTAGGTACTGTATGGGCTACATCATCAACTACTGTGAGCTGACCACAAACTAATTGCCCTGGATATACATATCCCACCTCCACCACCAGCACAAATGACTATAGTGAATAACATTGCAAATGCAAACTTTACACTTTGTAACAGTGACATGGTATCCTTTCAGCCCACTGGGCCAGTGGAAGACACAACCCACAATTCTGACCCCTTCACAAATGATTTCTACGGACATCTCCGAGAATGCATGGATCATGCAATCCCATATATGACCAAGACACTCTCCACAAAGGGACAGCATCCTGTCTGGTGGACCCCAGCCATAGACAGATTGTATTACAAAAGATGGAAGCTACTGCAAGACAGAGCATATTTCCATAAAGGGAAGGCATGTCTGAGCAGCACTAGTAAGGATCTATTTTCCCTCATACAAACATCCATGGGCAACTTTGAGAGGGAAATCAACAGGGACACTACAGATAACCACAAGACCTTCTTCAGTTATGTTAGCAACCTGGTCAGAATCCCTCCACTATGCTCATAGTTAGTACACAGCAACAAATAATTCACTGAACCCACAGATATTGGCAACATTGTGGCAGACAGGTTCAGTGCAGGTTTCACCCCTCCCTCTCCCCCAAAATAAGACATAGTTATCCCAGCTGACTGTAACCTCCCTGTCATCACAGATGTCCAGGTGAGAGCCGCCCTCAGGAAAGCAGAATACACAACATGAATGGAACCTGATGGTATCCCCAGTTGCATGCTACATGAATTCCAAGAGGAGCTAAACACACATATAGAAGTGCTATGTAACACTAGCCTGACTACAGGATATGTACCTGTACACTGGTGCACAGCAGCAGTGGTTCCACTCCACGAAGGAGGCACCTCTACATACCAATACAATACAACACAATACAATACATTACAATACAATACTATACAATATGCTATTGCCCCTGGGACTACAGCAGCATACTGTTCTGCTACCCTGACCATTGTGACACATGTGGTATGATGGTACCTGCTGCTGTCAAACAGTTACACATGGTGACTCATATGTCATATTACCTATCTGACTAACATTCAGCAGGGGTATGTGTGATATGTACTCATGGGGAGTCTTGCTTCTTAACACTGTGTGGTTTATTGCAGGGTCTGTCTTATCTGTGGGTAGGAACCTGTACCTCCACCATGTGCTCTCTATTGCAGTGGCACGGACGACACACAGCAGTCATTTAGGTTGTGGATGGTGTGAGGTGTTACTATGGTTGTTGGACATCTGTCATGGGTGTGACTTAAGTATGTAAATCCAGGAGTGGTAACCTCTATGTGGGTAGTATGTGTGTACTCTGTGGTGTTGTCAGTCACTGTGCATTGGTAATGTGTTTGAGTGCATTGTCACAGTGTTGTACATGTCACTGTGTCCTTCTCCATATCTGTAGCTGTCATGTGAGGTACATACCATGGCAGCCATTATGTGGTGTGGAGGGGTACACTGACCTACATGCCTGTAGCTGACACACCATGTCTGCTGACACATACCATGTGCAGGTATTCCAGGAATAGTGTGCCACTGTGAATATCATTGGGGGGACTATTGTACACATTTATGACCCTGTTCACCCCTGACACATGCAGTGGTGGGCAGCCAATCACATATCTGGTGGTTACTGGTGTAGGTGATTTGAAATGGGGTATGGTACTCCAGTTTTGACACTGGTGTTCATTCCATGCCTTTGTCACCAGGCACCTGTTGCAATACATCTGTACACATGTGCCTCACTCAGAATATATATACATCTCTCTCTCTCTCTCTCTATATATATATATATATATATATGTATATAGATATATCTATATGTATATATATATATATATATATATATATATATATATATATATATATATATATATGTCTGTATACATATACACATATATATATTGATGTACATATATTGCTATAGATATGGAGAGAGGGGGTGTGTGTGACAGAGAGGCAGTGAGAGTGACAGAGGGGGTGGGACAGGGGGTGTGTGAGGTCGTCATATACAGTCATACCGTTAGATAGTCAGATCTGTCTATGTATATGTATCTACATATATCTATATCTGTATGCGTGTATTACATATATATGTTTGTACATATTCTATCTACATCTGTCTATGTATTCCTACATCTCTCTCTATGTATGTATACATATATGCATATTATATATATATATATATATATATATATATATATATACATACATACTTTGACATACATACGTATCCATATGATAGATGGGTATATCAACATGTTTGTTTACCATACTGTATACACACACTAACATACTGCTAAACATACATAACTGTGAAACCTACTTTGTACATTGCACTACAACCTACATTCAACCTACATTGATATGTGCACATAGATGCTGTCACATACAAATGTATGTACAGCCTTCACTGATAGTTGCTGTATGTCCCCTGCCCTTTGCACATCTTCATATACATATGGATACAGACCAATGACACATATGGAGGGTTCACAGTATGTAGACTTTTATAGTATTACTTTACATTACCTGTGTTTGTCACAGCTGCTTGTGTTGCCATCTGGTTTTGTGTCCTGCTGCTCCACTTGCCAGTTGTCAGCTTTCAGGTGGCTGTTGCTGACCAGTTTTGTTTGTGTATGTTTAATTTTGTTTTTCTCTGTCTCTCTCTCTCTCTCTCTGTCTCTCACTACCTCCTCAGGGTGCAATGAAAGTATTGCATGTGTGGACTGGGAGTACAGCATGCTTTTGTAGGTATCTGCATATGTCCATGTGATGGCCTCTGCACCAATTGTTAGCCAGCATTTGCTAATTGCATGCAGCCAGTTGTGTACTGATTGCAGTTCTCACTGTGATTTCAGAACAGCGCTATAAAACGGTATGTGAGATAGGCATAGCCCTTTCAGATTTTAAGGGCAGGGACCATGCTGGTATGCTGTGGACACTGTTCTGTGAGTGTAAAGGTTGGTATCTCTCTCATATTTCCGGCTGTGTTGTAGATTAACATTTCTCCATTCATTTCTCCAGTTTCCTGTACTAACTGTGTATGTATACTGACACCTACGACTACTACTACTGTTAATATGTGTGTGTGTGCTTTCCTGTGGGACATGTGGTGTAACTGCTGTATAGCAGTGGCTCTTGCACTTTGTTGCTATGGCTTCAATATTTGCCCTTTACAGTCACTACTTGTATGCCTGCTAGGTGTCCTGACTGTAGTGTGCTGCTGTGGCTTTCCTATTTTCCATGTACATTCACACCTTGGAATGCTTGCTATATCTGCTAGGGTGTTACAGCATGCAGTGTGGTCTGGCCATGGTGTGGGCCTTGACATCTATTAGGGTATTTGAGTATGCTGCTGAGCAGGCCCCAGAGACTCTCAGGTGCATCTGTTATCTGCCTCATGGAATGGTACATATCAGTGGGGTACACCCATTAAATTGTCTGGTATGCTGCAGTTGTGACTGTGGGATAGCATGAGCATATGTATCACTACACTTTTTCTGCCGTGCAAGTGGTGCATACTTTCAGGACTTCATAGTTACCATTGCATGTGTTGTAACACCTTTCTGCCTACTGTTTGTACATTTCACATGGAGTCTGTGGGGCATCCCTGTAACTCAGTCACTGTTGCTATGTCTAGGCTCTTAACTATTCAAATATGGTGGTGTCAGACCTCTCATGTGTACAAATATTTGCAAGTTGTCCACATTTCTGCCTCATATTTTGGTCAATATCTCATGCACAGCTCTTTCTGGCAAATCACTCTGGACTCAAGTCAGAATATAGTGACAAACATTTAAGTTTCAGACTTCATACTCTTCCAAACATCCAACAAAATGCAGAACCTGTTACTCTCTGAACTGTCTAAGTTTGTTGTAACATTATTTGTAATGTGTCCCTGGTTTTGGCCCTTTGCTCCACATATTTTATTACTTGGTCCAGATGTGTTCATGTAAGAGGTTGTGGGGTATGGGCAGTGATTATCCTGCTGTGAGTATGTGTGTGGCTTGCAAGGTGCTACAGTGACATTATTACCTACTAGCTACCAACTAGCATGGCCGTTTCTGTTCACACACTACTATTATAGAAATCCACTAGATTTGACAGTAAATATACATGACATGCTTTGTGTACTACACATCCTATATTCCCTTTACATTCATTCCTACTATTACATGATATATTTATTGCAGCACAATGTTTTTATATAACAGTCATGGCTTAGTGGTAAGTCATGCAGACTAGTGTTTCCAAGGTCCTGGGTTCGGGACTGACAGTGGGATTTTATTTTGCTTTTGAACAGATTACAGGACCTGTCATTCAGAGTGACTAAGGCACTTTTAAGCAGTTGTAACTGGGTTAGCGCTGGTTTGCGCGGAACTCCTGCATGCACACTGGCGTTCAGCTCCGCACACACCCGCTTACAACTGCTTAAAAGCGCTTACTCTTGCACACACCCATGCTATTTTCTTTGAAAGAAATGAAAATGAGGAGACAGGAAAGTGGTGAAAAAGGGGTCACAAAGAGGGTAAGACAGTAGGGAAACAAGCTTGGGTTTTGCCTGAGGGATGTAGGTAAGGCCCATAGCTGCCCATTTCTTCATCAGCAACAGCTGTGCATATGTTTGTAATTTGGTGTGACATTTGAAACCTTCCACCCCTGAGAGAGGTGTAAGGACAACAATAATACTTGTTGTACAGCCAATTGTAATTGACAGTTTCCATGTCCAGCAGACATGTGTGCGAAGTGGGCAGCTATGTATGGGGCGTAATTTTTTTGTGGGTACAGAGTGCCCTTTTTTTTTTCAGGTGAGAGTGGTATGTCAGGTAAAGGAAGTCGGTATAGCTGGGGAGGTAGGTTGGGTAGGTCAACAGACAAGACAAACAAGACGCATACCAGGGGCGGTGTATGACACATGTGGGGGGGTTACACAATTGATGGGGACGGATGTTTGGATATCCAGAGCTCATGAGCCCACAGATGGCAACAGTGGAACTGATATCCCCACCAATGGGCAGTTGCCACTGTGCCTTCACTGCCCAGGACGGGGCTATGCTGTGGGCTGTGTAGGCCGGGCAGCAGGCATGCCCGTTAGTTGTGCCACCTGTGCCTCAAGCTGGCATAGGGGCCCAAGAACAGCTTCCTGGATCTCCCTACGCACCACAGTCCGGATGCTACGGAGGGTGAGTGGTGGTTCTCCTCCGGCCACACTTGCAGAGGGGGGATGAGCCCCATCCCCTGCAGTGCTTCCACCCACAGGTGGCACAGGGCCGCCGGAGGAAGGTCCGGACTGGGCACTACTGCCAGGTGCACTCGCCAGCTGAGGTGGGAGAGGTGGGTCTGCTGGAACCCGCCTTCCCTGTCGTCCTATGTTTTGCATTATGTCATGACAGTTTGGGTTAGTAACATACAATACCATTCGCAATTAGTTGTAACAGCATGCATTAGTATTCCCATTAACCAAACACCCAGATATTCACACCATTGAACAGCGAGCATAACACATGCATAATTTGAACAGCAATACACAGTCCAACAACATGCAGGGTTGATTGATGGCAACAGGCCATCAGGTTTGGATGTATGAACAGGGCAGATGCATCAACGTACATGCAAATATGTATGACCCAACAGGACAAATGTCCAGGGGTGTTAATTGTGATTGCACATACCAATTTCACGTGGAATGGATTATATGTTGTTATAGGGTAGGGTGAAGAAAATATAATTAACACCTTCAAATACCAATACATATGCTGTACATTTCTAATAGCTGCACATATATACACACTACAGTTCTACCTACAGTTTCCTATGTGATAACTACTTCAAGTTGGTGATAGGAATGTTACTGCTACATCAATATACATTTTCATTTTTATTCATACACGTTCATATCTGGCTCTGTTCAGCTACATCATCCTGCTACATTTGCTTTATATAGCTATAGACAACTGTGGATGTTTGGTATTTCAGACAATCATACTATCTGCATATTGCAGACTGAGAGCAACATATCAAGATTTTGGGATACACATCCAGCTGCAGGAACATTTTGAACACATTTCGCAGTTCGGTTCTGCTTGTCACATTCATTTCATTCTGTACTGACTGCAGTATACTTTATTCAGCAGTTATTACTACTTTATTGGTGGATTCATAACTCTTTCTCACACTCTCTCACTTGTTTTATTTTTACAATTCAGGATGGTACTTACTTCTAGGCTTTATTGACATGTTTTACCTGTAGTTATTACAATCCTTTCCAACAGTCTCACTTCTGTCATGTTTCAGTATTTCAACAGGGATATATTTCACACGTGTTTTGCTCATCTTCTGCAGCTGTACTTTTCAGCCTGCTGCAGGTTGTGTACTATTATATTACAGGTGGGGCATCTTTATTTCAGACTTTATTTCAGACATTTTCATTTTTCTGTTTGGATTACAGACTGCAACACACTTTTGTAATCAAGCAATACTTGCAAACACTCTTACACTGTTACTTGCACGTTTTATTACTTAGTGACTACACTGCACTCTTTTGCTAACTGTCATACTTTTATATTTATTTACAGTTACAGGGAGAGGATTACTGTCCTACCTGGTGGCGCAACCGCACCAGCCTATCGCCATAGGCTCTGCGGTTCGCAGAACGGACACCTGCAGCTGTAATATAAATAAAGTAATATTGGAATACACATCTCCATAATATCAGCTAGGTTAATTTCTTACATACATAATTAAATGTAACTTACTCAGTAGTGGGGCGTTGGGCATTTGCCGGGCCTCCTGGATCCAAAGGTTCAGTTGGTCCTGCTTGCGTCTCTTCAGGTTCGCATGGTGGTGATGGACCTGCTCACCAGTCCTTGGAATCCCTGTGGCACTGGTAAGATCATGAGCCAACCGGTCCCACGCCTCAGCCCTATATGCTCCCCACAGGACCTGACCCTGCATGAGTTGGGCCTCATGATTGTGGACAAGGCGCCAAACCATATATCTGGACTCCTCAATGCCTCACCTCTGTGCTCGGAAGCAACTACCCTCATCTACTCCTGACATTCTGGCTGCAAGTAAGTTCTACAATCGGTTATGCTGTGTATTCCCACATATGGGGCTTATATATGCCGTTTTTCCCGCACTTATCTGTGATTGGCCATTTTGGAATTGTATCAGCTTCACAAAACCTGCTTTGTCATGCTCCTCTTTCTATTCATTCCTATATATTTGCTATTACTGCATTTCTAAGTACAGCTGTCATGGCTTAGTGGTTCAGTACCTTGACTATGGTGCATGGTATCCTGGGTTCGAACCTGACCACTGCTTTTTATATTTTATGACTGTCTAGACAGGCTAGGATGTGTGTCTGTGTAAAGGCAGTTTTGTTACAGCTTGCTCAACGCTGCCCGTCGGTTAGCTTGTTGGTGCGGTGCAAACGGGTTACGCTGGTTTACGTTTCATTTGGCTATAAGCATGCATATTACGCTCAGCTCAGCTAGGGGCACACAGTTTCAGCGTGTTAAACAACTGCTCACCTACGGGCACTCATTTTGCACCTGTTGAACCACTGCTCACCTACAGGCACTCATTTTGCACCTGTTAAACCACTGCTCACCTTCGGGCACTCATTTTACACCTGTTAAACCACTGCTCACCTACGGGCAGATGCAGTCAACTTGTTAAACTGTAGCTCAGCTATAGGCACATCTGGCATCTTATTATTTTATCTCACATTTCTTCAAAATAAATGGCCTATTTCATTACATTTTACATAAAATATAATTTTATATGTGTACATATATGTCAGGGACTTGTTTCATGCTTATTTCACTAAAAATAAAAATTGATGTTGTGGGGGCTTGAACCATGACTGCCTGCTCTTCAGCCAATATCTCTACCGCTACGCTATTGCTTTTTGGTTTACTTTGCATAGTTAGTTCTTATATGCTTTTCCACTTACTGCTAACTGTGGCTGAGCTACGGGCACGCCCGCGCAAACGAGCGCACTCACGGGCAAACATCTTTACAATTTAAAAAAAATATAACATGTTCATTTATATAATTTTATTTTCATAGTCTGTGGGGGCATGTGTTGTGTTGTGTTTAGTCACATTTCCATGTACTCTGTCGTGGGGGTTTACTTTAGGCACTTTTACTCTTCTGGGGGCGTGTCCGCTTGCAGGGCACGGCCTACGGACACGCCCCCTACTGTCTTCCACGGACCGTGTAAGCCTTAGGTGTGATTCAGCATGCCCTCATGCATATGCATGACATGCTGACATCACACCGTTTAACTGCAGCCTCCGTGTAAGCCTTGTAACTCTTACACGGAGGCTTCGTGAATCCTGCCCATAGTATTTGCATTATTTACAATATTACAACATTTAAAATGTAACACAGTTCTATTACTCACAGAACCCACTCCTAATATACAAATTCCGATAACATATTTACATTTTTGACCCCCACTCCAGCTTCCAAAGCCAAAATCATATTTTTTCTAAAATTTCTGCCAAATCCCATTTTACATTAAACATAATTTCTTTTACTCTTTGATTCCAAATAGTTCATATAACAAAAATCTTTTTATCTATCTTATATACATAATCTTTCCACTGTTTCCATAAAAATCATATTAAATCATATCCATATTAACATCTTCCATACAATTTATATTATCAAAATACTTCAAATCACTTTTTTCTATAACTCCACTATTCTTTTACATTTCAAAAATCCATGTTCAGCTATTTCAAACACTTTAAAATAATTACAGATTCTATCTTCTTTTATTTTATATGGCATATTAGCTTTTACTGGAATTTTCTTATCAATAACCTCCATAAAAACCTTGACAATAAACTATATGTTTAAGTCTTTCTTTCCTTATT
Organism: Protopterus annectens; assembly: GCF_019279795.1. Lineage (NCBI taxonomy): Eukaryota > Metazoa > Chordata > Ceratodontiformes > Protopteridae > Protopterus > Protopterus annectens. Next base: position 1,716,676,650 of record NC_056725.1, read on the forward strand.
TTTACAGACTTAATCTTTTCTGCATGCAAATCTTCCAAAAGATATACATAATAATATTTACACATAATATTTCTATACCATATTCTTTTTCCATTATCAGCTTCATCTAGTTTTTTTTAGTACAATGTTTACTTGATAAGAATATATTTAAGTATTAGTGCTGTATCTTATAATATTATAATTGAAAAATAACTTCCATTCCTTAGCATATTTTTTCTTAATATGTCAATTAATATATATCACCATTATCACCCTTTAACATCTTAGTAACCTTATACAAATTTAATGAGGCTGCATAAACCACTGTATTAATTAGTTCTAAACTCCTTTATCTTTTTCAACATATACAATCCCTCTCTTAACAGTGTTTAATTGAGAACCCCATATAAAAATAAATATAATATTACAGATTTCTTTCGTGTGTTCTAAAGGTAAACTAAATGCACTGACCAAATAAGCCATTTTCCCCATTATATTATAAATCTTCTTTTTAAATGATAAATTAAATGTTTTCCAGAACATGCGTGTATTACTCATTTTTTTTCGACCATAGTCTTCCACTGCATATCTGTTACATCCTGCTTCCCAAAGTGTATTCCCAAAACTGATATTTTATCTAAATTAAAGTCAACATCTCCTATTTTCCAAATATATCCTAAACCTTTGCTTTTCCTCTCTATTCAAATACAACCTTATAACATTTTAACAGTTATTTAAATGATTTAACACTAAGTGCATTCCATCAACATCTTTTGTCACAAGTATATCATCTGCGTAAGCTGATAAAATAGGCATACTAATATTTTCCTTTGTCACATATGCTTTCTGCATTTCTTGATTTATGCATACCACAACTGCATTAATTACTACAACAAAAATCAAACTACTCAGACAACCTTCTCTTATACCTCTCTTAATGCATATTTCCTGACAACCATCCATTTACCAAAATTTTTATTCTGTTATATTCATAAGCAGTAATGCATACATTTCTTATTTTTGAAATATTATACAATTGAAAAATATCCCACAATATTCCATGTTGTATAGAGCCAAAAGCTTCACTTAAATCTCCAATCATTTTCATTTTTTCACTCCTGCAAATACAATCATCTACTAACTCTCTGACAATAACATATTTAGACTCCCTTCCCTTTTATACTATACAGTCTCCTCTGTTATATTATGAATCTTTTTCTCCATTCTTTTTTGTATAATTAGAAAAATATATCTTATAATCTGTATTGTTTAAAAGCAAAGGTCTCATTTCTTGTCTATCATCTTTCATCCATATAAACTTTAAAACAGCATTACATCATTTTTTGATATTTGAAACCTTCCAGTAACCATTCATTCATTGCCTCCAAAAAGGATCTTTTTGCCATATTACCATACCTTTATACATCAGGTATTCTATTCCATAAGATCCCCTTGCTGATTCTGTGTGAACTGTTGCTAATATTGTTTTCCATTTCTCTATAAGAATTTATTTTTCTAATTCTTTATTATCTAGTTCTGAAAATATTTTCACGTTCCATTCTTTCTTGGTCTCCATCACTTCCTATTTCAACATTTCTCTGACATATTGCGCTACAGCATCCATTATCTTTTCTTGACAAATCTAAATTATTCCTGATGCATCTTTTATTTCTCTCATTATACTATTATCTTCTTTAATTATCTTACTCAAATAAGGAGCTTTCTTCCTTGCAAAAACTATATTTGTTTATATAAAAAAAAATCGGGTCTATATTATAACAATGGACGATCAAAAGATTGAATGCTGTTATATCGACCCCTAAATATCGAAAACAAAAAACAGCGAACAACCAGAACAGCGATTTCTTTCCCAGGAAAAGAAATCGCTGTTTCCAAAAATAAATAAATAAATAAATAAATAAATAAAGCACACTAAACAATATTTTAAGTGAGGGGCTTCACCCCGCACACCCCCCCTACTTAAATATACCAACTCTGTGATCGCCCTACAGAGGAGGAAATGCCACAACCCAGACAGTCCGCCCAGCGATTTCTTTCCCTGGGAAAGAAATCGCTGTTCTGGTTGTTCACTCTTTTTCATTTTCAATATTTAGAGGTCGACATAACAGCGTTCGATCTTTTGATCGTTCGCTGTTATAAAGTAGACCCAACAAAATCTAATTTTCTCCTGATATATGATATCTTTCTATCTACTGAAACATTTTCTATCATTCCTTTCAATATTATACAATGCTTCTTTACTTAACTTTTCATAAACTTTCTGTCCCTTCATTCTATTCTGCACTCGACTCTCTATATAATACCTCTCATATTTCTCTTTAAATACTATCCACCATTCTGATCATTTTTGTAAATAATTCTCTTACCTATATGATCTTCCCAAAGCTTTACTCCTCCTTCCCATTCCTTTTCACAAAGTCTCTTTATACTCTTTCATATCTTTATATATTCATCTTTATTTTTCATTTCAATCCATATGGCAACACACTCTGAAAAACTACTTCTATTGTGCCTTCGTCTGATATTTCTTTTCCAGAAGATATAAAAAGAAATTTATTTCTGTTTTATGGTCAGCTCTACTATACGTGCTTCTATTAGATCCCCATAGGTTAAATTTTCCATACCTGATTACTTCTAGCATTCTTTCAGTTTCAATGTTGTAGTATTCCTTACAATAAGAAGAGTGCAAAAGCTAATGAAGAAGTGCAGGAGGAGGAAGGACCAGCAGAGCCCTCAAGGAACCCATGAAGAATGGACCTAGCAAAACCAGCTCTAGCCCTGGATATCACATCCAACTTATAGTGCTTGGTAAAAGTATGCACAGAAGTCTAGGTAGCTGCCTCAAGAATACAGTTAGTATCTAAACCTTGAAAAAAGCACCAAAAGAAGCCACAACCCTAGTAGAATGAGCCTTAGAAGAAGAAGGAAGGCTCTTGTCATGAAAAGAATAACAAAAATAAATGGTTTTAGAAATCCAAGAGGAAATAGTTTGTTTGGAAACAGCCAATCTTAAAGATTTAGGATGAAAGGAAACAAAAAGCTGATCAAATTTGTGAAAAGATTTGGTCTTATCCAGATAAAATCTAAGTTGCCTATGCACATCCTAAGTGTGCAAAACCTTCTCACTAGCAGATTGCACAGAAGGGAAAAAAGTGGGCAAATGAATAGACTGATTAAGAGACAACTCACTCAACACCTTGGGCATAAAAGAAGGAGTAGTACAAATGGACACCCTGTCCTTATGGGAAAATAAAAAGGAGGAACAGCCATAAAAGCTTGAAGCTCAGACACCTGTCTGGCAGAAGTAAGGGCCAATAGAAGAACAGTCATCCAGGAATAATGCTGCAAGGAAGCTGAAGCTGCAAGGTCAAAAGGAACCTGGGTCAATTTCTCCAAAACAAAATTAGGGTCCCAAGAAGGAGGGATAGGCTTCCTAATATGAAAGACACCTTTAAGAAACTGTTAGCTTCAAATCCAGAGGCTAAACTGGGTGCTAAAGGCAGACAAGCAGAAATATCTGTTAAGTGGGCCTTGAAAGAAGAATATGCCAACCCAGCATTATTACACAAATAAGAAAGAACCAAAAAAAATTGGCAGAAAGCCAATCCAGATTACAAGAAAGACACCAAACAGAAAACATCTTCAATTTGGATAAGTAGAATTTCCTAGTAGTAGGTTTCTTGGCCTCCTGCAGGACCTGAAGCATGTCATCAGAAAAAAAAAGGTGTCTATATGGAATCAAAATCCCATTACCCACATTGTCAGTTGAAGAGTGGGCAGGTGAAGATGGACAAGACATCCCTTGTCTTGTGTCAGAAGGTCCACCCTGTGAGGTAACTTGTGATGACTGCCCTTGGCTAAAAGCATACAAGAGGGAACCAATCCTGTATGGGCCAAAAGGGAGCCACCAGCAAGATTTTGTGAGCATCCTGCTTTAACTTGAACAGGACTTTTGGAATGACAGGAAAGGGAGGGAAGGCATAAAGAAACATCCCCTTCCAGGAAAAAGAGAGGGCATCTGGCTTCCAGGCTAGAGGACATGGGGCTATGGCACAAAAAAGGGGAAGTTGTCTGTTCAAGGGGAAACAAAGGATCTACTTCAGGAGTACCCCACTGGTGGTCAATGTCCAGAAACACATCCCTGTGAAGCATCCACTTGTGGGATTCTGATATGAACCTGCTCAGAGAGTCTGACACAATGTTCTGACTGAGGGAATGTAAACTGCCTGAAGCTTCACTTGATACTGGATAGCTAGCTCCCACACTTGAACTGCTAACCTGCAAAGGGGAAATGATTCCCCCCTTGTTTGTTGATAAATCACATCACTGTGATATTGTTTGTAAGTACCTTGAGGGGCCATGAAGTGAAAAGAGGATGAAATGCTTGAACAGCCAACAGAAGAGCTCTCATCTCTTTGACATTGATGTGGTCTTTCATTGTTGAAGTGACCAGAGGCTCTGCAGTTATAGAATGCTGAAGGAAGTCCCCCATCCCATGTCTGAGGTGTCTGTGAACAGCTCCTGAGAGGGGAGTAGAGACTGAAAAGGAATCCCTGGATTAAGTGACAACTGCCGAATCCACCACTGAAATTCCAGCTTGAGGCATGGAAAAAGAGGGACTAGGAAATCTACAGGATGAGAGTGGTGAAGCCAAACTGAATTAGAACCCACTGAAACTTTCTCATGTGGAGTTTGGCTAGAGGGAGCATAGGAATAGTGGAGACCATGAAACCCAGAGCTCTCAGAAGTTCCCTGGCTGTGATTGAGACCAGAGGAAGAATGGATTTAAAGAAGGCCATGAGAGTTAAGGCCTTGGGAGCAGGCAAGGATGCCTGCATTGGAACAGTCTGGATCCTGCAACCCAGAAAAAACATGATCTTGCAAAGGATTCAGGAAGGACTTTTGGAAATGTATAGTGAACATCAGGCTTTGCAGGAGAGAATGGAAAAGTGAAGATGCCGCTGTAGAATCTCTGGAGAGGAGGCCTGAAAAGTAGATTGTCTTGGTAGGGAATGACCTGTAATCACAGAAGCGAGGCATTTGGTGAATACCCTTGCTGCAGCAGACAGGCCAAAGGGCAAAGCAGAGAACAGAAAATGCCAGAGAACAACAGAGAAATGTAAAACTTCCTGAAAAGGGGTTGAATGGGGATATGAAGATAAGCATCCTTGAGGTCCAGAGAAACTAGAAAAGCCTGAGGAAGAGGCAGAGGAAACAAAGTTTGAAGGGATGACATTGGAAAGGAAGGTACCTAAAAAAATCTGTTTAGGTGAGAGAGATCCAGAATGGGACTAAGTGTCTTCTTTCTCGGGGACCAAGAATATTCTGGAATAAAACCTCTTCTCCCTTTGAGAAACTGGAACTTCCTGAATAGTTCCCTGAGTCAAGAGACCCTGAAGCACCTCTGTAAAAAAGGCTACCTGTTCCTGAGGGGGCTGAGGAATGCCCAAGAAAGGGGGAAGACATTTCCAGACCATGTAGAACCATTGGCAAATGATGGAAAAAACCCAGAAATCTTGAGTAATCTTTAACCAAACAGGAGGAACAGAGAAAGGGGAATGTAGCTGAGAAGAACAGGATAGTCAGATAGTACCTGGTTTGTCAGGAAAGGAGATTCCTGAGAGTCTGGGTAGCCTTAGCACCTTCGCAGGAGGAGGCCTTCTACCTCCCTTCTTACTTTTGAGGGAGGGCAAGACTGCCTACAAATAAAGGTTGGCTTATTAGAGTAAGTTTTAGATTCTCTAAGGTCTTACCTTTTTCCTATGGGGACTTAAACAATTCTGCAGCAGCACCACCAAACACGTTTGTTATCCGGAGGACCATCCATTAACTTAGCCTTAATATTATCAGGCAAAGGTTGAACCCAAAGTCAAGAATATCTCCTCAGCACAGAACCAACAGTAGCAGCCCTAGAAGAAGCATCTGCTGCATCATAACTTCATTTAGTAGTATGGCAAGCCACCTGGGAAGAAGTCCCTAACAAGGAGAAAGCAGAAATCTTCACCCTCAAAGTCAGGACGGTCAGAAATAACTTTTTAGGCCTGAGATAAAAGAGCCAAAATATACCTTGTCATATGGGTCTGATAATTTATGGCCCTAAATGCAAGGACAGCCAAGATCTATACCTTCTTACCCAGTCTTTCCATAGTTCTGCTGTCTTTATCAGAAGGAATCAACTTTGTAGATGGCAATAACTTTGATGGCTTGTCAGATGCCACAGATGTCACAGAAAGGTTAGCAGAGGGGCACTTATAAAGGAACCTGCAATCATGAGGCACCTTGGCTTTTTGGGGCAGGGGGCTGGAAATCAGAAGCCTGAAATGTAGTAGAAAGGGCATCCAACAAGGCAACCAGAATAGGAGGAGCAACAGAAGCCTGTTATACCTCTTCTGAACCTCAGACACCTGGGCACAATCCCATTTGAAAAACTCCATCATTCTGTAAATTGTGACCCAAGGAAATCTCCTCAAAAGGAGAGTCGGGACTAGTGGGCTTCTCTTTCTCAGAAGCATATTCTAAGGGAGAAAGAATCTGGGAAGAACAAGCAAGGGATTCCTCATCCAAATCTTCCTCCTCCTCAAAGGAATTTTGTTCCTTAGGATTCTTAAGAAGAGTAGAAGACCAAGGGGGAGTTGGGATAGAAACCCAATGAGGAAGCGTCAAAGCCATTAAACAAACCTTGACTGAAATGCTACCATTCACTCTGAGGGTCCATAGGAGCAAGAGAAACATGTTTAGATTTTGTTTCTTTTTTAAAGGGACATCAGCCTTGTAAAACTTAGAAAGCTCAGACTCCGTACAACACTCTATAATGGCAGTATGTATCTCCTCCCTAACCAAAATCTGAGGCATGCCCCTAGGTTCTTTGGTAATAATCAGCCGCAGTTCCCCCTGAATATCTGAACGGACATCTGCAAGGCCTTCAGGGACATGCATTAAGCTGGATCCATGTCAGCCTCTGAAGCAGTTGTGGCAGAGGAATCCAACAGAGGACCCAAGGGATGTTCCCGGTTTTCACTAGCCTCAAGAGAGACATCCAGTGGAGGGGGCACACCCAAAGAATCAAACCTAGTTTTGTGGGCCTTCTTCATGGATGGCTGACCCTCGGAGTTCCATGGCATCTTTTGCCAAAAGCTTAAGACGCTGGTTTTCTTAGTATATGGCCATAGTCTTTGGGACAAAAGCCTGGCAAATAGAACAGGACATATGTTCATGGGAAGTACCTAGACAAAATAAACACTGCTCGTGATGATCTTTATAGGGAATCTGTCTCCCACACTGGCATTTACCTTTTCTGGATGAAAAGAACCCCACAAGCAACAATAACAAAAGAAAAAGATAACAAAACCCCAACAGGGCACTTATCTGAAAAATGGCTTGGTGAACCGACAAATGAAGCAAGCATATAGACCAACAATTGAAGTTGGCTTTCAGACTTGTGGCAAATAAGTTCTATGTCACCTTTATGCCTAAACAGTATGTGGGAAGCATACATGTGACATACGGCAAACCCTTAGCACACCTAAAGGCATTGGTATATTAGCCGGACATTGGGCCGCCCTTGGCGGGGATCCCTATTGTAAGGAATACTGCAACAGTGAAACTGAAGGGCATCTAATGTTACATCTAAAATTATTATAGATTTTTTACTCAAAATACATATTCCCGAACATGTCTCTACCTAAATTCCACACCACCTTATTTTCCCATAATGTTTCTGTTTGTAATCTTTCATCATTATTTAGAAAATGTATATCTTCTATCCTTTTCCCTAGCTCACCTCTGGAAGCTCACCTCCCTGCCTCACTTATTTTCCCATAATGTTTGTTTGTAATCTTTCATCATTATTTAGAAAATGTATATCTTCTATCCTTTTCCCTAGCTCACCTCTGGAAGCTCACCTCCCTGCTTCCTCTTATTCACACTACAGACAACCACTCTATAATTAAGACCCTGCTTCATTCCCATCTCAAAACCCTCTGGGAATGTTCCTGCTGTCATCCTACATGACTCACCTCTTTTTTCCCCATTTCTTGCACTCCTTTACTTCTCTCTTTTCTTTATCATACTGAGCTTCTCTGACTATTACCATCTTCGTTTATCTCATTTACTCCTACTCTTGCTCTATTTTTTTCTTATTGTCCAACCCTTCTTATATTCAACAATTAACACCTCTTATCCCCCACCCTACTTTAACTCTGCTAAGATTTCATGTAAAACTATAATGCCAACCCTGTTATTTCACATTCTAACAAATTTAACAGAAAATGCAACAATGGATTTTTCTTATTTTAATTGACCTAAGTGTGTGTGTGTGTGTGTGTGTGTGTGTGTGTGTGTGTGTGTGTGTGTGTGTGTGTGTGTGTGTGTGTATATAATTTTACCTTTTACTTTTTTAACTGAATTTTCACTGCAATCGTAGATTTTTTATCATGTTATGTAAAACCATTGTTCTTCAACGGTATTACATAAATGTAAATGCATTGTCTTTATATTATATTGTTGTTCATGGAGCTTTTCTCCCTGGGACTCCATTGAAAACAGGCTCTTCTTGGCCCAATAGACTATCCTGGTAAACAAACTAACATAAAATAAAAAATAAAAAAATCTTCTAAAATAATATCTATATCAAATGTTTTACACCATTCCAGAATGCCTAGTCTCCTAACTAAAATTTTCATACTATTTACATTAACCAAAGCTAATCTACAATTGTCTCTCTCTCTTGTTGTTATTGTTAAATCAAAACTTTACATTTTTCATCCTTTTCCTTTCTTTTTTCATTCAGATTATTTCCTATAAATTTTCTTCTTTCCCTTACCATTTTCCCAACTGAATTTTTCTTTTCTTTCATACATTCTACTGTACATCTTCATTAGCACTTATTTCTGAGCCTTCTTCTCTTTCTTTTTTATTAATTTCTTCACTGTTTTGTTCAACTGTGTCTTTAATCTCACCCCCTAAATCCCTACTCTATGCTTACTTGCTCTTGTCTTTTTTTTGTAACTGAGTAACCATTTTCCTTTAAAAAAATCAACATTTTCGTGACATTTCATCCATAAATGACCAGCTTTATTACATTTATAGGATCATAGCAGGTTATTAGGCTAACGATCCCAGGGCCCTTACAAGCCTAGCCAAGTTCAACCCATGTTCCCAAGGGTGTCTGGTTCAAGCAGACACTAAAATCAGCATCTATTGCCCCTGTCCAAGAGGGATACAGGTGGAACCCCAGGGGTGAACTGACAAGTTACCCATCCAATCATCCAAATTATGCTTGAATAGGGACAACAAGAGGCTTTGTTTAACATGAATAAGAAGCTGGTTCCAAAGGTGGGGCAACCTCTGTGACACAAATCTGTCTCTCCAGCAAGTTCTGTTGGTGTCACTTACCAAGTTAAGGTCCTTTGAGTGAGTGACCCATGTGCCATTTGACTTGCGAATGTGCAGCATTTCTATTAAAGCTGGGTCAGAGATTGCTCTATATGCAAGGCACAGGTGGGAACAGTCTGTACGACACAGAGAAAAGTGACAATGATTTCAGTCTGTCCACATAAGGCAGATCTTGAAGACCCAGAATTTTCTTTGTAACAAACCTTTCTGGTCTCTCCAATTGCTGCAGGTGTTTGGAAAGGAACATAACAAAGGCAGAATTGTACTCTATTATTGGCCTGATGAGGGAAGAGTACGGGGGGGGTTACAACTTTTTTTTTTCTGGAGGCAATGCCTGTATTTATGAGATGAGCCATATAAAATGCCCTTCTTACCACTGTGGAGAAATGGTGATCGACATTAAGGTTGCTGTTGACCTGTGTGACCAGATTTGCCACAACTGACTGTGTGCTTAGGGTATTGCTATTGATGCGGTAGTGTGCAGGAAAATCATCCTTGCCGAAGGGGATGATAATGCATTTTTTTGCATTAAGTTTAAGACCATGGCTTTAGAACCAATTATTAGTCTGTGTAAGACCTTCTTACAGGATCTGACATTGCTAGGGGGTTTCAATGATAGCTCCCAGTCTGCAGTCATCAGCAAACTTTGTCAGCCACAGTCCTTTAGTTTTAGTCTGTACTTTGGAGAAGTAGATTCCGAACACTAGGGGTCCCAGAACTGATCCCTGTATAACACCACTGGTTGCAGGTTTGCTGGAGAAGATGGAGTCCCCTATTTTGACCCTATGAATTCTATCAGTGAGCCAGTTTGCAACCCACCTGACAACATATGGATTGATACCTAGCTGGGTGAGTTTATCAATAATGCCTGAGTGGGAGATTGTGTCAAAGGCCTTGACTAAGTCTAGGTAGGCCGTATGCACAGATTTCCCCTTGTCTATGGCTTTGGTGACTGTTTCAAAGAAGTCTACCAAGTTTAACAGGCATGATCTCCACTTGACAAAGCCAAACAGGGTGGGGTTGAGCATTTAAATATTTCCTGTATCTTTGTTAATAAGGTCCATGATGATTTGTTCCATGGCCTTGCAGATAAGGCTGGTCAGACTAACAGGTCTATAGTTCCTAGGATCAGTGGATGCACCCCCTTCGTGCAAAGGTATGACGGTAGCTGTTTTCCATTCTGCTGGGATGAAGCCAGTGCTTAGGCTTTTTTTAAAAAGTGTGCCCAATGGTGATGCTAATTCCTGTTTTAACCCATGTAGAACACAGCCTGGTCTGGTCCCATAGAAGCTGTGTTTTTGACCTTACAGAGGGCATTTAAAACGTGCTCCTCAGAGATACTAGGTAGGGATGCTTCAGAGTATATGTGATGGGGACAGGGGAGCTAAATTTTCAATGAACCTATCAGCCAGCAGATTTTCTATAGCCACAGGTTCAGTATAAGTAGTACCATTAACTATGAGTTCTGCACATATCTGAGCCTTACCTTTGAGGTTATGGATGTAACTAAAGTACATCTTGTAGTTATCCTTAGGGAAGCTAATTTGGATTTGTAGTTAGCTTTGGAGGACTGCACTAGGTGTTTTATTTGCTTGTTTAAGTGGAGGAGGGAGTGTTTCCAGTTTTGAGACCATTCCTTCCTACGCTTTCTTTCTCCTATTGTATAGCCTATTAATGTCAGCTGTCCATCAGGCAGGTTTGTTTTTCCTTAAAGATGTTGCTTTGGTTCTGTCAGGTATGGCAGAGTAAATACAATTGCACAGGTGTTTGTATAAAGCATTGGTGTGTAACTCAGCATAGGTGTCTGTTCCATTAGTGGGGGGAGGGGCTATGAAGCTATTTATGCTGTCACCTAAGAAGTTGTAATAGGCCTTGGAGAATTGTTTTAGTCTAGTTGTTGCTAAGGGAGGGGGGGGGCTTGTGTTATAGTTACTTCTAGCAAGACTGGTTTGTGGTCAGATCTCACCAGCAATGGCCACACACTGGGGGTGGTGCAGTGGTCTCCCATGTTAGTGAGCACCAGACTCAGGATGTTTGAGCCCCTTGTGGATGTGTCAACCAGCTGATCCAGGGCATTGGAATTAACAAAGTCCAGGAGCCTTTGGGTGATTGAGTTAGAATACATATAATTTACCCAGTGAATGGATGAGTAATTAAAGTCACCCAAAACCACGGTGTTTGGTCGTATCTTGATTGACTCAAGTAGATCCAAGTAGGCTGAGTGGATGTCCTGATTCATGAAGGGGGTCTTATAGATGGCAATGACCTGAAGAGGGGTCTTGCCTACAGTCAATTACACTTGAAAATTGTGCTGTTTAACCAATACAGCAGTGTATTTATCTTCAGTGAATACTGACACACCACCTCCTTTAGTTCTCATGCTTTCAGTTTGTGGTCTGAACGTGTGTAAGGAAATCTAACCTAGTATAGCTGGGGTGCTTTTTGCAGCCTTCAACCAGGTCTCAGTGACTGCTCAAATGTCAGCCTCTTCCAAGGTGAGGACTGCTTCCAGTGTGGGCAGTTTCTGGTTTAGACTCCTCCGTTCAGCAGCATAACCTTGAAGTTGGTTTTAGAGAGGGCATTTTATGTCAGGAATTTTGTTCTTGTTAAATTGCCTAAAAAAGGCACTGTGGGGGTGGCAAGAGCCTTAGCCAGTAACCAAAATCCCAGGGGAGACAGATGAAGACCATGTCTGGCAAAGCATTTAGGTTTGTCGACCATGTCAGCCCAGGCTGACAGATACTGGATCCCCTTTGAATGACACCAGAAACTAAGCCAATTGTTGAAAGCAGTCATTTGTTTGTTTGTATTGAGGTATCATCTCAGATTATGGTAAACTGTTTTTTTAAGAATAGGGACATAGCTGCCTGAGACACATAATCAGACTACTCAGCCATGCCTCTCTTCATATTATCCAGTGAGGTATGTCTGAAATCATTCATACCACATGGACTATGATGGAGTTATAACAGGGCCTGTTGTTGAGAGAATTGACAACTTTAAAAGTGTATGGAATATGCTTTATTCAAACCCTGGACCATGTGTATGGTAGTCCTACACTTAAACCTGTTGCCACAAGGTTTATAAAACTCCTCTGACTACATTAGTTAGATGTAAGTAACCACATAGGGATGTACTGACAAAACAAGATTTGAATTCAGAATCTTCAGATTACAAAACCAGCTCTTTAACACTTTGCAACATTTTGAAACACTTTATTTTTTTACATTGTGTCCCATTTCCCCATATATATGATATCTTATCTTTATACAATTACTTACTAAATGATCCAATGTTCCATAAAAAACAAGTTTTTGGTTGGCCCCAATATTTCACAACACCTTTATCATCTTCCACATTAATAATACTTGGCATATGTTTAATATTATCATTGTCCATTTGTAATATCAAATTAGAGTCCCAAGTCTCTGCATAAACCTCTGTTATCAAATTTTAGAAATGTCCACTACCTCTTTACATATTTGCTGTAAATGTTCTTTCAATGTCTCTTTTCTACTTCATCTCTGAATTTAATATGTATTTTTCTTCTTGTCTCACTACTGAATGCCTTAAACCATATTTATTCCATTGATAACAGTCTTTCTTCTTCTCATATTCTCCCAAAATCTCTCCATTATATATCCAGTATCAAAAATAATGTCACAAAAAGTTTAATCCTTATTAATATGAATAAAAGTTCTTACCTCTGATACCTTTGTACCTATACGTATAATCAAATCTTCCCAAATTTTATACCTGTCATTTTTTTATCAGTTTTACTGGAAATTTATTCTTTGTTTTTGTCACTACGATTGTCATAATGTCTTTCTACTTTCCTTTAGTTCCCCTCACCATCTCAGCATAAGATTTCTTCTTTAAAGTACTGGAAATCACTGGTGCATCTTCTATTTGTATTCTATCCATAATATCACCCCAATAAATGTCCCTTCTGCTCTCTGGTTCACTTACAATAGCCATGTACGTCAGTAAATCATCCTGCAATCCTCCCAATTGAAGGGTTGTAATAATACATCCATCATCGCGATCCTTTTCCTGCAAAAATAACTGTTGTTGGAAAAACATCCTCCATATCAAGAAAAGGCTTGACTGTCTTTTCTGTCAACACATTTCCTTCACCTGCATCAGAAACACCTCATGAAGACTCAACCATCTTCTTTTTATTACTGCTCTTACTATGCTTCTGTTCAAAAGGCAAACATGCCTTCTCATGCTGATCAGTAACTCTCAATTCTGCAAGGGAAGCCTTGACTGCCTTCTCATTTTCCTTAGAAGAAACCATAACACACATAGAAGGCTTGCATACCTTTTCAACACCAAAATTGCCACATGCTAATTCCTGTTAAGCCATTGTATTTACTCCCTGCTTCTCCAAGCCACCACTGCACCTGGAACAAAAGCAGGAAGGACAAGAACGAAAACTGTCTCCCCAGGATCAGAGTAGGGTTTTTTTTTATTGTAAATCATAATTCATATTTACAAATCTTGTTATTTGCCTATTTACAATATTTACAATTCTTAACACATTTATATTAATGTCCTGCTATAGATTACTGTCCCCCACCCTTTCTTCCACAATCAAAAATGTATTTTTTCTAATACATTTGCCAGTACCCATTTGCCATTAAATTTAATTTCATTCAGTCTTTCATTCTAAATTGCCCATGAAACATAAAATGTTATTTTGTCCATTCTTTTAACATCTTCATGCTTTTTCATGCCATAATAACCAAATTCTATCATGTCCATCATTATCTGTTCGGCTTCTATAATATTCCCTAATATATTATTTTTATGTAATTCATTCCACATCATCTTTACTCTTAAACATTTCAAAAACATGTTCTGTAGTTTCATATTCTTTACAATTATTACATATTCTAATTTATTTGCTTTTATTAGGCATATTTGCCTTAACCGGCAATTTGCCTGTCGATAATTGCCACAGAAAGTCTTTACACTCATGTATCCTTTTATGCCATTTATACCTTATTACTATGGCTTTTTTCTTTCTAAATTGCTCCATGGATCAATAAAAAGTGTGTCCTCATAATATTCAAATACCACTCGTTTTCATTTTTCTCAGTTATATCCATTCTCAACTTCCATAATATAATCTTATTTTGATATTCTTTATTTCCTTATTAATTAAATCTTTTCATCTTTTTCCTATTTTTATTTTTTCCCCAAAGTATTTTATATTCACATGTAACAGCAATACCAATTAAACCTTCTCTTGTTTTGTAATACATGTTTTATACAAATTCAAAGATGCTGTATATACATTTGGATTTATTAAAGCCAATCCTCCTTGTTTCTCCTTCATATATAATATCCCTGTCTTGACTGGGTTCAATCTAGAACCCCATATGAAGGAAAACAATATTTCCATCAATTCTTTCTCATATTTTGTAGGAATCATTTATACATTAGCTACATATGCAATTTTCCCAATATAATAGTATTAATCAAATGTGCCTTCTTTCTTTTCTACCAAATATAACTTGATCATATAACTTAGTGTTATGTGTCAGTATTTTGGTCATAATTCTCATAAATATTTTGTAATCTGTATTGTTTAATACTATTGGCCTCCAGTTTTTAATATAATCCTTCTCACCTTTCTTCCATATAGATTTTTTTGACACCTATCATATTTCTTTATATTATATCCCTATCTCAAACCATTCATTGAATACCTTAAGCAATAACAGTTTTTGCTAATTTTCCATACTAATATACATATTATATTCTATACCATCTAATTCTGTGGCAGTGTTCAAATTTATATTGTTCGATACTTCATTCACCTCTGCTATATTTATTTTATTTTCCAAATATTCATTATCTTTTTTTACTTTAACCTCATATTTCTGACTTTTATTACTGCCATTCTTGGCAAACCTTTGTCTTACATAATCCCTAATTATTCCACATACCTCTTCTTGTGTCATTAGTTTTCCATCTTTATTTTTCAATTCTTATTATTTTCTTTTCTTTTAATTTACTTAAATACAGTGCTACCTCTTTTTTCCTTTGCAATCTATATCTTTCTTTATATAATAAATTGTTAATTTTATCCTGATTTATCTTATAAATTTCTTTTTCTTTCTCTTAATAATCTCTTTCATTTCTAATAATTTCTCTAAATATGTCTTGACTTAATCTAGTATATATTGCCTTTCTTTTTTCTTTTCTCTTCTCCGCATTCAGTAAAGCATTTTTGTATTTTTCTTTAAAAACTAATCCACCAAGTAGCCAATTCTCATAAAACTCTCTCATATCAATATGATCTTTCCATAATTAATTCCTTTCCTATTATTTGGTTTCAATTCTTTTTGCATTTAACCTTTTAATTCCTTTACCTATTTTAATGTATTATTCTTCTTCATTTATATTTAACCTTACATCTAAAAGATGAGAAAATCCATTTTGCTTTACTCCTTTTTGTATAATTCTTAAACCTTCTGATATTAAAAAATAGTCAGTTTCTGTTTATAATTAATTCCTCCTGTAAGTCCAATGATTATTATCCCATATATGTAACTTACCACATTTAATTATCTTATTCACCTTTTTAATGTCACATCCATTTATTTTGTTTCATCTTAAATTACAATTAAAATTACCTACTAATGCAATATTCATATGTACACCCACATAATTCAAATTTTTAAACACCTTCTCTGCCTTTTCTTGTAACATAAGCATATATAGCTTTGATTCTGTAAACATTATTTCTCCGTCTAATATCCAGTAGAGTTATAAGTCCTATTTCAACAATGGTGACATCTAGTATTTTAATATAATTTTGACACAATATACATATTCCAGCACTCCTTTGTTTTAATGTTTTTCATACTATTAACATTCAATGCTAACATCTTTATTTTCTTACAATTAAGTTGTTATATTATCTTTTTCATCATTATCCAGGGAACTGTTATGGCTAGGCTTGTATAGGTCCTAGGGCTGATAGCCTAGTACCAACCTATGAACCTATGTGCCTTTCTTGATTCCTTTTGTGAATATGCCTTTAATTTTCCTTTTCCTTTCTTTTACTCTTTTCCCTACAGGGAGAGGTTTTCCTCCCTCTATTTGCCAATTTACCTCTTCTTCCTAATTTGTCTCACTATTATTATTACCTTTATTTTCTTGTTCTACATTGACTTCTGCCTTGTCATTTAATTCAGGTTGTATTTTTTTTCTTTTATTATCATTTCTTCATGCTCTGTATATTGTATCACATCTTTTTCAGCTATTTTAGCATCATTTTCACATTCTAACCATGCATGACTTCTGTTTACTTCAATGTAGTGCATTCTCGGTATATTTAAGTAAGGGGGAGTGTAAGGAGTGCAGGGTGGCTTGCCTCCCTGCCTACACACTATTTATTTATTTTTTTTTATTTAGTTTTTTTTTTTTTTGTTTCGATGGTTTAAGACTTTGATCACTAAAGTTCGATCTTTAGTGATTCGAAGTTTTAAAGCTTTGAGATTATAATATAGATCCACTTTACATAACCCCTGGTACCATTCACATTTATTACACTTGGAGTGTGAATTACATCATCATTTATCATTTTTAAAATGATACCACATTCCCAACCCCCAGTCCATAGTTCTCTTTCATCATAAACCTTTGCTGTATCAACAACATGTTTACTAACACTTAATAAATATTGCTTCAATTCACTGGCTTCAATTCCAGTCCTGAATTGCACCATTATTCTTTTTCTTGTATGTCTAAAGAAAGCTTGAATAACAGTCAGACCATGGACTATTGTTTTTTTTTTTTTTGTTCATATCTTCCTAAGAAATTTTCCATAGCCTGTCCAGTTTCAAATATTATATCACAAAAGGTCTTCTTATTAATTAGAATAAACGCTCTTACCTCTTTGGGTGTCACTCCTAATGATGCAATTACTGAGTCCCAGACCTCATACCTGTTCAGTCCTTGCAACTTTTTATTGCTTATACGTACAGAAAACTTCTTCAAGAGTAGGAGAAGTTCCCTGATGTCCTGGCCAGATTTCTCCTAGTACAGAAATATTACCTTGAGTCTCAATTGAAAAGAGGTCACTAACCTAGTGGGACTAACCCAGTCAACAAAAGACGGATGGATGCATAGAGAGAGAGAGAGAGAGAGAGAGAGACTGATAGGAGAAGTACTGCAATACTGGGAAAGATCATGAAGAGAGAGAGTTGCGACTGGCACAGCTCTCAGATCCCACCTTAAAAAACTTCAGGCCAGTAGCCAAGGAGACTTCAAACTTTCAAAAGTAGAGGGAGCCTTTATAATGGGACAAGGGGTTACTGCACAAAGAATGGAGTTCTGGATGAGAGTTAAATGGAGTAGGGATGCATCAATTGGTTGTCCCGACTGCTTACCATTGGCACTTCTAGTCATAGTCCAAGATATTCCTTTTTTAGGCCATCTAAGATAAAGCATACAAACAGGAGGCTTAAGCACTTATTGACCAGATATTGCAGAAAAACTTACAGGGTATTGTAAAACATGTGAACAATGCAAATAGGTAGGCAAAGCAAGGCAAAAGACAACGCCATGTCTGCTTTAGTGCCTTTGCATGTTATTGAGGAACCATTTCAGAAGGTAATCATGAGTATTTTTGGGTAACTTATTACTCCAAACACCACAAGCAAGAAGTATACCCTGGTGGTGGTGGGGGACTGTGCTACTACATGCTCTGACAGTGGTTTTGCCTTCTAATGAGGCAGAAGAGGTGGTAAAGCCCCTGTTAAACAGGGTAGGTTTCCCTAAGGAATGCAGAAGGACAGAAGAACTAACTTTGCATCAGACTCACTAATCTGTAAGTGAAAGTACAGTGCAGTAAGCAGTTAAATACTCCCCCTGCTATCAACAAACAAATGATTTGGTGGCATGGTTTAACTCTCCTCTTAAAACTAAGCTGACAACATTCACAGACCTGTTAAGTGAGACTGTGAAGTACAGTTGTATAAATAAACCTATCATAACAGTAGATGTTTGAATGATCAGTGCTACATTAGCCTTAGCCATACAAGTTATATCCTGCCAAGGATATAACATTCGGCCATCTGCTAAAGCTTCCTGGTACCTTCCACATGCCTAAACTATCATTAATGTCAGATATAACCCATATAGCTAAGGCTACTGCAGCAGTGATCAGAATGATGAACGTCAATTATCTACTACATCTCCTCTTTGCATAAAAGCATGACCCAGAAAATCTAAAGGTTTTTCAACTACTTAAGTTACTTTATGGCCATAGGGTCAGTAGTTCTAAACTTAATTTGTGATAAGAGGAATGTTACAGTTTCATACAGAGAGTCTGTAATGGAACATCAGCTGAAATTCTTAAAACGCTTGGGGTTAGCACAGGACTACCTAGCTCAGACAAAACAGCAATAAAAAGTTTGGTATGATCTGACAGTGAGAGCATGAGAATATACTGGTGGCCAAAAAAAGGTAATGATACTAATCCATGTTGAGCAAAATAAGCATCAAGCAGCATGTGAGGGACCTTCGCCTGCTTTATGGAAGATAGGCAGTGTTAATTATGTGCAGGAGAAAGAAAGTTTACCATGTTAACATGCGAAAGCCTTAATACTGCAGGAGTCATTGGTACTCAGTATTTATAGGGGGTTACATTAGGAATTAGACAGATATCCCCTTGTATCTTCTCAGTGAATCTCTGTGTGACTCTCTTCAGCTAATGTATTCCCAACCTATTTTCAAGACATTTGAGCAGTATTACAAGAGTTTGGAGACATATTACTGCTAAACCAGGCTATACCCAACTGATGTAACACCACGCAAATGCAGAGTTCCCATGGCCAGTCAAACAGGCTCCTTACAAGGTACCACAGTAAGTTAAGCAAACAATGCAAGAATTCTTAAATGTGGGAGTAAACCAGGATTCCAAAAGTCACTGGGACTCACACGTAATGCCGGCAATGAAAAGAGATGGAATCACCAGCTTCTATTCAGACGATAGGAAATTAAAGTCATAAAAAATTGGATGCTTATCTATACCCAGAAAAAAATGTAGCTTTGGAACAATGTGTGTGTGTGGGGGGGGGGGGGGTCCTAAGTATCTAGTTACTCTTGATCTGACCAAGCATTATTGGCATACATCTTTAACCTCCCCAATTTGGATTGCATGAATTCACCAAGATGCCTTTTGGGATGAATAAGGCCCCTGACATCTTCCAGACAGTAGTAAGTCACATCCTTATAGGAGCTAGAGACTGATGCTGCTTACATAGATGATACGGTTGTCTATAGCAAGTCCTGGAAATAACACATTCAAAACATGAGGGAAGTCCTAAACAGCCTGAAAATGGACAGGTTAACCATTAAAGCAAATAAATGTCAGGTAGGAACAGTGGAAGTATCTTATCATAGTAATCAGATAAGTGGTAGCATGATTCAGCCACAGCCTGACAAGGTAGAAGATGTATGGAATGGCCTACTGTTCTTATAAAAAAGCCAGTAAATGCATTTCTAGGAACAGTGGGATTCTACAGAAAATGTATCTTTCAGTATAGCAAGATGGTTACTCCCACTCTGTGAACAGGCATTCCAGAAACTCAGGGAAGCATTGCCTGGAGCTCCAGTAGAAGCTAGCCCTGATTATACCCAAGAATTTACTTTACAGGTAGATGCTTTAATCTGTAGATGGGGCTGTGCTTAGCTGGATTTCTTCAAAGGAAGAAGAGTGACCAGTAGTACATCTATCTTATTCACAGACTCTGGTCAGGGAATGAATAATATGTGGCTGTGGAGAAGGAATGCTTGTCACAGTGTGGATTATCCAAAAGCTTCAGCCCTACCTGTATGCAAGAGTATTCATAGTAGCAACTGCTCAAAATCTCTTAAAGTGGTTATATTGACTTAGTGCAGAAAACAGAAACCTACTTAAATGAAGTTTAGGTTCACAGTCTTAAAATACAACAATCCAGTACCATAGTAGTATCAGAATGTAAATGCAAGTGGACTGTCAAGACAAATAGCATAACTGAAAATACTGTTTTCTTTTCAAGCTATGTTTCTTTTAGGGGGGGCTCTTTAAGAAACATGCTTAGGATCTAGAAGGGGAGAAATTTCAGATGATATATGTTTACTTGATTTAAAACTGCAAATAGTTTTCATTAGATATTTAGAATTTATAACTTATTTTTTTAATAACACTGCACTGCTTACTGCCATCATGTTCACTGCTTCCTTGATGAGATGAATTACCTCATCATGGAATAGAATTGCCATTGCATTTTAGCAGCTGCTTTTAAAGGAAAGACAAATTCTGCTCGAGTTTGTAATTTATCTAACCTCAGTGGAATATACAGACTCTGAGATGCTGCTGCCCTTTGCCTTTTCTTACCTTTTGCTTGGGATTGTTGTTTGGACTTGGAAATCACGTTGAACCTCAATGGCTAGTGGACCAGAAATGCTGCTCTTTTTTTTTTTTCTTCATTTGGCTGGGACTGTTATTTAGATCTGGGAAATTTTAACTTGTAGACAATGTTAAAATAATACTTTTGGCTCATAGACTTATTGGGTTTTGTTTTCATACTGAAGCTTCAGTCATTTACAATAAGTACTTGGAATTTTTTTTTTTTTGGTGGGGGTACTTTTCTCTCCATTTTTCATCACTCTTCAGTATTTTATCCAATGCCCCACATCCATTGCCAGGTCTACCAGCCACCTATTATCCCCCCGATTTTCTCTAATTGGGATGGGGCCACCTCAAAGCTGAAAGACATCCTGGGCATCCAACAATCTACATCCACAGGGGGTGGGGTTCCTTATGACTTACCCCATTTCTTCCTCTTCCTTAGTAGTCCATAGTGGAACATCCAAGAGATAGGCATGCAACTGAGGCATGCAGTGTTTTGCTTTGCCTCCAGAGCCACTGAGCCTTGTCTCCTCCCTATAAACCCTTAGACTACTCCTTCCAATTGTGATGTCCACTGACTTTCACCAGGGATCATTACAGGACAAGCTAGCAGGACTGCCCGCCCCTCACAGGATGATATCACTCATCCCTCTTTGTCACACCATTAGACACTTGAGCCAGTAATTGAACCTGGGTTACCCTGCCCATAGTAAAGGCTTTATTTATCTACACCACTGGAGTGGTGGTGGAAATAATAGTAATTGCAGTTTTTTTTTTTTTAATCTTTCTATCCATATGGAAGATTTTTTTTCTTTTCTTTTCCCTGTGAAACTGTAAGAGTCTTGTATGTATTATAAGTTATTTTTAAAAGTTGTTTGTTCATCTGTAAAACTGTATGCTTGATATCTTAATTTAACAGTAAAGGGTACTGTCATAGCATTGGTGTGACAAGTGGTATTCAACTTTTATAAAGTGAGACTGTTTGGGATCAGCTATTATAATGGAGTGTTGGCTGGCTCACTGGAAGAGTGGTTAGTAAATGAGATTTCAGCATCATGCTGTGAACAGTAGAAAAGCATGTCATTTGAGAGGTATCAATAGTATCTCCTGGGAAACAATTATGGTAAGTCTCAGTTACTGCTAAGATTATACTGGCAGTGGATCGGACTGAGATGAGTGAAATCCTGGTAGTCAGTGATTATAACTTTGCTTTGTAGCTGACTATGTAAAGCTTATTTTGGGTGTGACAATATATTGTACATAACCCAGTGCAGAAGTGTGAAGTTGTGATAAGCTCTTAAGGCCAATCATCTCCTTGCATATATATTTAGGAGCAGCTGTTTGGATTTAGTCTCCGTATCCCATACACCTCCCATCATGTGGTGACAGAGGTGGGATTCAAGCCCCTTTCATCATTTAGAATACTGATAGAAATGCAGGATGTATGCCCTGTATCCTTATTCCTGAGAGATGGTAGCATCAGAAACAAGTATGCCAGTTTTGAAACTTTACCTCACTTGCATAAACTGGACAAAGTATGATTACATAACTATGGCTAAAGTCTGATGATATCATTACATCATCTGTAGAACACAACTGCCATGTATTATTAAGCCAGGTTGGAATCTGAACAAGAGATGTGCTTCTTCTAATCAGAAATAGTACTGTATACATATTACTTATTCTACAAATAACTCTGATCGTGAACCACAATGCTTAATCTGTGAATGTCTAGTTTCACACAAACAAAGAATAAGTGAACTACTCTAGCAGATATCTTCAACCACTTCCAGATCCCACAATGAAATGATCCATAAATTGCCCTATCTATCATTTAATAATGCTACAATAATTGGATATTTTTAGTTGCACTGATAGTCTAAGTAAAATATAGTGCCCAGATAGGGGTCACTCACCATGACAGTTTGCAGCTCACATACTGTTCTTGTAGATTTCATAGCAATGAGAACAGTTTTCCATATAATGAACCTGAAGTCTGCTTGCTGAGCAGGTTCCAGTGGAGACATGGTTTATTTTTTCAGCACAAAGTTAAGATCCCAAGAAGGAACAAACTCTTTATGAGGAGGTCTCAGGTGTAAAATTCATTTCAGAAAGTGTTCCAGTAAAAATAGTAAAAGTGGAGGATCCATGGGCAGACATGCTGAAATGGTCACAAGATGTACCTTGCTAGAGGAATAAGATAGGTGAGAATCAATGCTGCATGTATCAAAATGGAGTACCCACAATGATCTTTGGGGAGCCCTCCCCTGCCTTCAGAATTACCCTGACTATCAGTGGAAAGGCATAAAGGAACATTCCCAACTAGGGAAAAGAGAATGCATCTGTTTCCAGGCTTGCTTCCATGGAGTCCTGGAGCAGAATTTGTTTAATTGTCGGTGTCTGGCACCCCCCCCCCCATTCAATTTCCATTCAGGAGGGTTTGTCCTGGTGCTGCTCAGCTAGTCTGCTACTATATTTTGCTCTGATGGAATAAAAGATGTTTGTAGAGTTAAAGGATGATAAACAGCTACCTCCCAAGCCATCATAGCCAGTCTGGACAGAGGGTACAACCTGGTACCCTCCCCGATTGTGTATGCACCACATCACTATGGTTATGTCTGTAAAGAGGTCCTGGAAATCACAGATAAAGAAGAGATGTTTAAGGCCTGGATCACAGCCAACATCAAATTGACATTTGATGTGTTTTGGTCTGTCTGAGGAATTTCACAGACCTTGCAGCTTTCCCCAGTACAAAACTGCTCTCCAAGCAAAATCTGAAGCACTTGTGGTTATAGATTGGTTTGGGACATGATTAGAAAAAGGGAGATCTGGATTTGCTTCTATTTGCATTCTCCAGCATTGCACTTACTTTTTGACAAACCCTAAAGTTGGAAACTGAAATTTCAGAGAATGCAAATGTTGGGTCCATGTGTTTTTAGAAACCATTAAATTGTTCTCATGTGTAACCTGGCAAGACAAATCATAAGAATCATAGCATCCGTGAAATCTATGGTATGAGTTGCTCTCTTGCTAAAGTTTGACACTGATAGGAGAAGCTCAAGAAAGTTTCTAACTAAAAAATTCACGTTCTCCTGTATAAAATAAGCATTCTGCTGAGTCGCATCAGAAAGACAATCCTGTGTGATGGGGTCATTGACAACATCTTATAATTCATCTGGAATCACAGACTGATTAGAGGAGAGAAACCCATTTAAATGGCTCTTGATATCTGGGAAAATACACTGCAAAGATGAATAAGTCATCTAAATAATGAAATATGAGAATGTCATTCAGTCTGCAATGTGCTAAAACTGGAGATGAACACTTTGTAAAAACCCATGGAGCTGTAGATAACCCAAAGAGTAATGCAGAGAACTGATAATGTGACCTAGACACACAAAATCTGAGAAATGTCCTGAATCCTTTGAATATGAGAATCTAATTATATGCGTCCTTTAGATTTAATGTTGCCATAAAATTCTCTAGAGGAATGAGATACAGTACTGGTATAATCATTCTGAAGTATGTCTGTCCCCTTTTTGGAAATGATCCTTGTTTCTTTCCCCTCATGCCATCTGTTTTTGTTTCCCTCTTTGTCCTGAAAAAGCAGCAATTGTTTGTTCTATTTTTTAAAAAGAAAAGAGGATTTGGGAGATTTAGAAGAGAGGCCTGAAAGATCTTAGAACCATCCTATAATAATTTCCCTACCTCACCAAATTGTTTGAGGATATGAATAGCAGATGGGTTATACAAAACCTTCTTATCTAAAGCTGAATTTAAAAGTTCAGACTTTATATCATCAGAAAACTTCTGATTATGTACTCAGGTATATCTCCATTATGTACTCAGGTATATCTCCTTAAATATGCAGTAAAAGCAGTGATAATATCTGTACCATGTTATGGCATGTGTTCATATTTGAGAAATATTAGAAACGGTGGACTTCAGACAGGAACTACCTTCAGGAGGAAGTAAAGAAGATAATCCTCTCAACACAAAATAGAATAAACATCCACACGTGTGTCAGTTAGTTAAGAATTCTGTATGCCAAAGTGGAAGAAGAAAACAATATCTTACCAAATCTGTCCAATACCTTTCCTTCTTTCTCCACAGAGGAATGACTGGAGGAAAACAAAAGTCTGTTTCCAGTTGGTGAAGATAAAGATACAGTAGTAGAATCAGACCTAATGTGGGAAAATGTTTGTTAGTTTGAGAAACTTTCTAAAGTCTACCTACCTTTTTGGTAACTGAAGGCTGACAGTCAGGATTATTACAGGCAGCATTAAATACATCCTCTAAGGTTGGCACAACTGGAGGTATGGGAGTGGAATGAGGCATGACTACTTGTAACATATCATATTTCCTTAATTCAAGGGCAACCTCCATCTATTCCAGTAAAAACACCTCATGTATCCTCACTACTGTCTGAGATAAGGAAAATTCCTCCAAAGGGGGCTCAATGTTTCCTCTGAATCAGAGAAACTGGCTTGGGAATCTGCAATAGAAGCCCTGTCTCTGTCCGAGTCAGAATCCTCTGACATATTTTCTTCAGGAATTTCCCAGCTAACATTATTGTAAAGTATGGATTTCTGAGCACCAAGATTAATAGCCTGAAATAATTGTCTTTTAAGGTAAGAAAATCATATGTCATATCTTCACATGAACAGTTTAATCTTTTGTTGTTTTTCTTTGCAGTAAAACCTTGGGATAAAGATTGATTCAGAGAAGGCACTTCTGCCCCGTCTAGAGTTCTCCTTCCTGAGCTACCCCAAGCAATATATCCTAGAGTGTCTCCCTGAACCACAGAAGATTGTTCTCCCATGCCTGAACTGAAGACTGGAACCATCAAAGAGAATGTGGCTGAACTCAGATTTGTAGTGGCTGAAAGGACTACAGCACAGGAAGGTGGAGACATTAGTGAGTAGTCTGAGGAATGACAAATGGCCACTACAGATTCACCCACTATTGACTGAGGCATTAACTGAGCCCACAGTGTCAGCAATGGTCCTTTGGTATTTTTTTTTTCTAGGTAGAGCAGGAGACTGAACAACAAGATCAGGGTAAATATCCATGCTGTAACCAAGAAGGAGGTTTCAAAGTTAGTATGCACTCCTTGAATAAGTTGGTCAGAAGATAAGTTGTCAAAAAATAATCACAAGCAGTACATTTCCACTCAAATACACTGTCCACTATCACGGTAATGTATAACCAGCAAACTAGAATCCTGACAGATGCCATCTTAGGAAAAGAAATTAAGACTGAGAGCAAAAAATGGCAGGTACATTATAATAAAGTGTACACAAGCACAGACACACACTGTAATAATTTCCTCCCGTTCAAAACACTTCTCAACTCTACACTTTGAGCAAAATAAATAAAAGTTATGCACTCACCATAACTATGCATCTGTGTTGTCCATTTTCATTCTTTGTCAAAGAATGGGCTTGGATCTGATCCCTGGATCTAACTTGGCCAATTTCTTTAGATTCTAGGATCCGACTTTCAAACTCCTTCCTTACTCATAATGCCCCTAATCACTGTATTACCTCAGAACGAGTATGCACTATTATACAATATCACAATAAGGTATCTAAAAATAGCTATGACAGAAAAAGCGATAGCTGAAAGATCAGGAGCTCAAACAGGAAATATGGTTCCTAATAATTCTGTTAGTTCTTTCCCAAAGACATGGATAGGGGGAAGGTGGGAGGGAAGTTGAGGAAGAATGAAAATAGACAACACAGATGTATAGTTATGGGGAGTACATAACCTTTATATCTAATATTGTCATTTTCATTCATTCCTCAATGAATGGTACAGAGTCCCAGGCCATAATAACCTCGGGTGGCCCTCATAGAAGGATGTTCCTGAGAACCGCAGAAATCGAATGATGCTCTGTTCCTGGAGATGATATCCAATTTGTAATGGAAAATAAACGTATTAGCATTAGAACATATGACAGCTGCACAAATGTCATCAATGGAGGCTATAGGTCAAAAAGCAGCTAATGTAGCCATTGACCTATCTGAGTGAGCTTTTGGTTGTTTTGGTAAGGTTAGGCCTCTCAAGGAATAAACATAGTAAATACAATCCGTTATCCATTTATTTTGAAATTGGTTTCCCCATCTTGTTACTGGAGAAGGAGCCAAACAATTGATCAGTTTTCCAAAATTCCTTATTTCTATGAAGGTAAAAACAAAGTTTTTGGATGTCTAAAAAGAATAGGGGTATACTCTCCTTTATTGTCATATTTAGGAAAGAAAACTGGGAAATTGATCACTTGACTGATGTTTGATTCAGAGGCCACTTTTGTAGAAAAGGAGGATTAGTGTATATGGTAACTTTTTCTTTGTGAAAAAAATCAAATATGGTGGTTTCAAAGATAGTGCTTAGAGTTCTGATGCTTATCTTGATGAAGTGATAGCCACCAAAAAGAGATTTCCAAGATAGAAACTTAAGGTCTACTTTAGCTGAAAGCTCAAATGGTGAATGTACCACTGTCTGTAATACCAAGGTCAGATCCCAAGCTTGAGCAGGATCTTGAATTGGAAGTCTAAGCAAAAATGTACCTTTCATGAAGGCCTTAGATAACTTGGATGATGCTAAAGGAGAAGCGTTAGCTCTGATGTGGTAGTTGGAGATGGCTGCCAGCTGAAATTTACTGGTGGAGAAACTAGCCCCAGTTTGAAAAATGGAGGCAAGGAAATCTAAAATAGCCAGGAGTGGAGCAGTGAAAGGATCCAAGTCTCTCTGATGAACCCACAAAGAAAATATTTTCCATTTACTCTAATAAATCTTCTTAGCTGAGGGTTTGTGGGACAAGAAAAGAATTTGATGAACTGTGGGGGGGGGGGGCCTGGAATGTCTAGCAATCATTGAAAATGCAGAAACCATGTGGTCAACTTGAGGCCTATAAAATCCATATGATTCACCCCTTAGGGGGGTGACAGGAGATCTGGAGTGGGATCCAGAGTCCAAGGATGACATACAATGTGAGACCATAGGAAGGGAAACTACACCTAATGAGGCCAGTAAGGGGCAACAAGGATTACTTTGCTCTTCAACTGATGCACTTTCTGAAGAAACTTAGATATTAGAGGCAGGGGATGGTAAGCATAAAAGAGACCAGAGGGCCAAACGTGAACTAGAGCATCTCTCAGTGATTGTCCCGAAGGGGGAAATTAGGGCAAAGAACCTGCTGCATTTCTTGTTGAGGGGAGAAGTAAATAGATCTCAGAACAGATAACCCCATTTGTTGAAGATCATATTTGCCACTGATTGACTGAGAGATCACTCATGAGGCATCAGGATGGTCCTGCTCAGCTTTCCCCCTAAAATGTTGGATTTCCTGGGTATGTGTGTTGCTACAAGAAAGCAGTTGGAGGAGACTGCCCACTGCCAAACCCTCATTGCTTCTCAGCACAGGGAATAGGATATGGTCCCCCCATTTTATGTATCAAACTACTGACTTGTCTGTCTGAATAGCAATTGTTCCTAGTGGAAGAGAGCTCTGAAGGGCCTGCACTGCTAGAAGCACAGCTTTCATCTCTAGAACATTTATATGCATATTGGTTTCTACTTGGGACCTCATGCCTTAACTGTCTGTCCCAGGTAATGCCCCCACTCCAAATGGGAGGTGCCCATGGTCAACATGGCATTCAAGGGAGGAAGGATAAAAAGGATAAATTGGCGCGTCCTTGACAAATCTATTCAGAGTGTATCCACCAAAGCAGGTACTTTCTGCAAACCTGAGATAATTGTATCAGATGTCGTAAGGGGTGTTGATAAAAAGACCACTGCACTGCTAAAGTCCATTGATGAATTCTCATAAGAAGATGAGCAGTGCGTATTAAAGTTATTGCAGCAGCCATTGGCCCTAGGCTTTGAGTACTATTTTTGCTGGGGAAGAAGGATAAGAATGAACATGACTGACATGTGATAGACCATTGATAAATTCTCATATGAAGATGAGCAGTGCGTATTCAAGTTATTGCAGCAGCCATTGGCCCTAGGCTTTGAGTACTATTTTTGCTGGGGAAGAAGGATAAGAATGAACCTGACTGACATGTGATTTCAAAGTAAGAATTCTGTTTTGAGGCAGAAGAGCTGGATAATTAACTGTATCTAGATGAGCCAATATAATCTCCAAGACATGAACAGGTTGAAGTTGTGACTTTGTCAGATTTATCATAATTCACAGAGATCAAGATAACTGAAGTAAATAAACCCTGGCCATTTCCAGAAATGCCTGGTTGGTGCAGTAAGACACCAGTCATCTAAATAAAGAAACATTCTGAATCCGTGCAGTCTTAGATGAGCTGCTACCACTGGCATGCATTTGGTGAACACCCTGGGGGGCTGTGGTAAGACCGAAGGGCAGGCTCTGTACTGGTAATGACTGGCTCCCAGCCAGAAGTGTAGAAAGATATCTTCAAGGGTGGCTGTTCATTTCAATGTGATAGTACATGTCTTAAAGATCTAGACAGCACATCCAGTTGTCCGTCTGAAGAAAAGGTAAAATGGACTGAACTGTGACTATCCAGAATTTGGAATTCTTTACAAACTGGTTCAGGTAACTGAGATCTGGTCTCATGTCCCGTTGTCTTTGTCACTAAAAAGAATCTTGAGTAAATTCTAGATCCCCTTTGGTCTGGGGGAACCTCTTGGATGACTCTTTTGTCCAGCAGCTTATGAATCACTAGAGCTGCTAACTCCCTCTGATTGGATGGAACATCAAGGAAATATTTTCTTTTTCTTTGGGGAACTTGCAAAAAGAGAATGAAATATCCTCTGGATATTATCCTTTATACCCATAAATCTTTTGTGATGGCTAGCCAGGCTTTTGTGTGCAAGGCCAAGTACCCCCGACTGTCTCCAGAGAGGGAGAGTCAGGCAACCATTCAGGAGCACTGAAAGGACCTGTCCCAAACGAATCTTGAGAACCTTGATTCTGTGGACTCCCCTGCCATGTGGGCAGCATCTTACACAGTAGTTATTTCCTCCTCTGCCTCTGGGGAAAAATATTCTGTGTAATTCTTAGAAAGGTCCTAGAGATTTCCAGAACCACATCTTTTTACCACAGTGTCGATTCCTAGAAAAAGGTCTCTGTGGGGTAGAAATGCTGGTTCCCATGGCAGATATGGTCTTTCCATCCTTCTCGCTGTGAGAGAGAGTCTCTAACTGCTGGCCCAAAGAAGATCCATCAAAAGGAGCATTGATGAATGAGGCCTTGAAGTGCTCCGTGAAATCACATGACTGCATCAAGGCATGTCTACTAATGGCTATGCCTGAACTGGCAGTCCGTGATTAACCTTCAGCTGTGTGCAAGATTAACCTCATGGATGTGTTAATAATGGATTGTAAGGTGGCCAATCATGAGGAGAAGGACTTCTGTTCTTCTGTGGACATGGACCAATGGGTAGAGTTATAGAGTTCCTTGACTAAGTCCTTCTGTAACCTAGTGAAATGCACCAAATAATTCAGCATCCATAAGGCAAAAGTCACTAATGCATACAGTCACTTCCTAAACCTGCCAGAAGAGCTCTGTTCAGCCAACTCCTTCTTAGCGGCTGCTGTAACAACCATGGCATCTACAGGGATACCCTTGGTCCAGTGCTGTCTGTCAATGGGAACACTCAAAATCTTGTCAGGCAATTTGGGGATTGGTTCTACAGAGTCCACTTCCTTCCATGCTCTGTGGGAAACAAGATCTATAAGCTCATCCACAGGTGGGGTAACCCAAGACATACATGGTCCACACCTGAAAGCTTCCATGAACAGAGATTCCTCCTGGCAAGGGGTTTGGGAAGACCAACCACCTTTCTGGTGTAGGATCGCTAAGATGTCTCCAAATGGGACCTCTTCAGGTGGATATCTAGGGGACCCTTCCTTTTCATCAACATTGGTGTTTTCTGTGAGGGATTCCTGCAGGGAATCCAAGTGCCTTCTCTTACCTGACCTCTTCCAAAGAACCTCCTCAGTGGGATACTCTGGGGAGATGTCAGAAGAAGCAGGAAGTTTCCTAGCGGGAATGGCTTGGAAGCTCATCTGTGCTGGGTATCTCTGAGGTGTAGGGTGAGAAGACTCAGACAAAGGATCTGAAAGGGGAACAGGACATGGATTTGAAGAAGCAAGAGTCAAAATTATTCTGGGATGTGAGAAAACCCTCTCTACCACCTTGAAGGCAGAGGGACCAGGAGAAACCAAGGACAATCCTACTGGTGCTGAGACTCTAAGCAGACAATCTTTGGCTCTTCCCAACCCTCCACTCTGAAGGAGGAGTTGGAGCTGAGCTATCCAACACCGAAGCTCCATGAGGAGCAACAGCTCCAAAACTTTGGAGTTGAAGTCAACCCTTCAGATCCTACACCAATACTTCGGCTCTGAGAGCCATCATGATCCAAAGGAGTAGGAGATGATTGGATCAGGGAAGTCGTCACAGTGGAAGATGAAATAATCTTTGGATCCAATGGATGGTTGAAGGGCTCTGAAACAGCAGGCTGGTTTGGAAAAGGAGCAACTACAGGCTGGAAAGAAGGTTGAAGGCTCACAGATCAGATGGGAGATGGAGCCGATAAGACTCCCATCTGGAACTGTTTTCTAAGGAATTTTCTCATCATCCTATCTAACTCTGACTCGGAGAGAATTCAAGGGGACCTAACAGAAGAGAAAGTGGAAAATGGCCTGGAGAACTTTTTGGGAGCATCTTGAAGAAAAGGAGACCTCAATCTGGGGAATACTGGCTCCAGTGAAAATTGTGGAGCATAGAGCTAAGGAAATTTGGCTATAGCAGGCATTGGATCCAAAGATTTTGCATCTGAGCTCTTACAATCCTTCTTGGCAGGCTCTGAAGAAGTTGTAGATTGAGAAGACTGAGCAGGTGAGTGTTTACGGTGCTCCCTGGCTTCTTAGATTTTTGAGACGGGGTTGAGCCCCTGAAGTACCAACTGCAGAAGTCATTGAGGCCAGAGGGAGACCTCTTAGAATCAACTTGTTTCTTTTGTCACCAACAGCCCTAGCATTAAAGGCCAAACAAATGGAGCAGGAGGTGTCCAGATATACTGGACCCAAACAATACATGCACTCCCTGTGGGCAGAGTTGGGGTCTTATGCCCACAGGAAGTGCACTTTTTGAAACCAGAAAAGCATCTACAAAAAAAGTTTTTTTTTTTTTTTTTTTTTTTTAAACAGGAATGTAGGAAAAAGAAGAAAGTATAAATATAAAAGGAAAGCGAACTATGATATTAAGATTTACCCAAAACTCAGTGACAAAAGAATTAGAAAGGTTTCGAAGAGGATAGAGAAGATAGCAGTACTATTATATAAGAAAAAAAAAGGAAATATGTTTCTATTCACTCACTAAAACCCAACAAGAAGCTGGGGCAATTGTAACCCTGTCTGATCTAGAAGAGCGGCAAACAAGATCTGAAGTAATGTGGTCATCAGGGGCATTATGGGTAAAGGAGGAGCTTGAGAGTTGGATCCCAGAATCTAAAGAAAGTGGCTGTTAGATCCAAGAATTTGATCCAAACCCATTCATTGAGGAC
The DNA here is from genome assembly GCF_019279795.1 of Protopterus annectens. NCBI lineage: Eukaryota > Metazoa > Chordata > Ceratodontiformes > Protopteridae > Protopterus > Protopterus annectens. The sequence goes on from NC_056725.1 coordinate 1,716,709,005, forward strand.
AAATTAAAATGACATCAGATCTCAAAGCTTACACAAGCATTACATTTTCCTCACAAAAATAGCCCCGAAATAATTTACTTTAAAAAAATAGTGCTCCTTGACAGGAAATTTCTGATATTCGAAATAATAATATTCTGTAATTCAAAAAATACAATTTTTTTAAAGGCAGTAATTCTGTGTGGAAGGGTTTTTCACTGGGGACTTATCAGACAGCTGAAGCTAATAAGCCAGCTGCTGCTTCAGATAAGCCTCTGAGCCGCTTCTTCATGAGGTGGCAAAAAAGTCCTGAGGAAAGCTTCACTATTTCCCTCCACAGGGTTGTTTAATCAGGAGTAAGAGTGAAGGTGTAGGAGGTAGCAAGAGCTTTTGGAAGCTTACTAGTTGTATCCTGGGCAGGACACAACCCATATAGCCTAAAAGCTACTGCAGCAGTGGGAATGATGAACATTTATGTTGATTCCCAAACTCTATAACCTTTCAAGCAGCCTTTGTAACCCATATCACTCATATTTTTAATACCTCTACCCGCTGTAATTTGATAGGGATTCTTATCAGAAACTCCCTATACATCAACATGATTTCTGAGCTCTATAAATATAATTCCCGTTCTGTTCCAACAAAGAGTCTGAGTATGAAAAATGATCAATTTCTATTTGTATCTGCCCCCTGCAGTATGCCTTTCCACTATATGTGTCTAATTGTAAACCTCTCTGGCTCATCATTTCCCCACAAAGATTAGCATCCAATAAATATTTTCTACTCTCCCTTCTAACATCATAATTAAAATCCCTTAGCATAATAATTGGCAAATTAACTAGCAAAAAGATTAACAAGAGATACAAATAAACACCATCTCTCCTCATTCTTGGGACTAGTGTATATAATAAGAAGTTATGTACCTACCATAACGTTCCATGTTAGCTGTCTTCATCTCACCTTCTTTCTTGCTGGATGGGTTCGGAGCCGATCCTCGGCTCCGACTCGGCCTTTTACTAAAGCTCGAGAGCTATTTACCGGCTCGAGGCCTCCCCTTATCCCACAATGCTAGGCGTCAGATATCCAGATCTCGTTTGGTAAAGCTAACACCATGGAAAAAAACACCTGTTCCCACCACAAGGTTTACCTACAGTGCTACAAACAGAGGACGTAACCTAAAAAAAAAAAAAAAAAAAAAAAAAAGTCAACCATAGGAAGAAGGCTTCAAAAGGGATTCTTCTCGGTCCTAACCAGGCTAGGGGGATGGAGGGTGGGACGCAAGAAAGAAGGCGAGATGAAGACAACTAACATGGAACGTTATGGTAGGTCCATAACTTCTTAATGTTAAGTTGTCTATCTTGCCTTCATTCTTGCTGGATGGGACAGCGTCCCTAGCACCTTAGCCCTGGGTGGCTCATCGAAACAGACTCTTGAGCACAGTGGAACCAAAATCAGCTTGACTCCTGGAAGCCATATCCAACTTGTAATGCAAAATAAAGGTATGAGAAGTGGCCCATGTGGCTGCAGCACAAATAGATTCCATTGGAAGTCTAGCCTGAAAAGCTACCGATGTAGCCAATGCTCTGGTGGAATGAGCTTTTGGTTTTGTAGGGAGTTCTTTATGTCTCAGTTGGTAGATCAAGGTAATAATAGAGGCCAGCCACCTGGACAAGGTTACCTTAGAAACTGGCAGGCCCTGCTTGCCCTCAGCATAGGACAGGAAGAGTTGATCTGATTTTCTTGTCTGTTTGGTGCTATCCAAATAAAAACGTAATTGCCTGTGAACGTCCAAATAGTGTAACTTTTGTTCAGCTCTGTTTGAATAATTAGGAAAAAAGACAGGAAGATCAATAGTCTGATTGAGATTTGTCTCTAAGGGTATTTTGAGTAAAAAGGAAGGATTAGTCCTGAGTGAAACTCTATCTTTGTGAAAAATAAGATAAGGAGGACGAATACAAAGGGCTTGAAGTTCCGATACTCTTCTGGCTGAGGTGATGGCTACTAAGAAGAGAGTCTTTCAGGAAAGTAACTTTAAGGAACAAGAAGCCGCAGGTTCAAAAGGAGGGAGAATCAATGAAGTTAATATCAAGTTCAAATCCCATGGAGGGGGGGATCTTTAACCGGGGGTCTAAGTAAAATAGTCCCTTAAGAAAGGACTTACAAAGTTTGTGGGACATGATAATGGACTCTGATAGGCCAACGTGAAAATTTGCGATAGCAGCCAATTGGACCCTAATGGTGGCAGATGAGGAACCTGCTCGAAAAAGTTCTGCCAAAAAATCTAAAATATTATGGACAGGGGCTGTAAAGGGGTCTATCTTTCTAGCCTCTGCGCAGAAAGAAAAACGTTTCCACTTACTAGCATATGTCTTCCTAGTAGAAGATTTGTGCGAAGAATTTATGATTTCACGCACTGGCTGAGAAATATGTGGAAGCCTGGCTAAGGATGGAAGTGGAGCAACCAAGCTGTGAGGTTGAGAGAGTGAAGGGATTGGTGCAGCCCGCCTGACTGATGGATCAAGAGGTCTGGCATTGGGTCCAGATTCCAGGGCTGCTCCAGCAGGTGACGATGCAGGAATGGGAACCAAATTTGTTGAGGCCAGTAAGGAGCAATGAGAATCATCCTGGATCCCAAAGCGGTCGCTTTCTGAATCAGTTTTGGAATTAAGGGAAAAGGAGGGAATGCATAGAGAAGACCCCGGGGCCAATCGTGAACTAGAGCATCTCTGGGGGAATGACCTAGGAGGGGGAAGAGAGTGAAGAAGTCATTGCACTTGCTGTTGAGAGGGGTTGCAAAAAGGTCGCAGCAAGGTTGACCCCATCTGTGGAAAATTTTGTCTGCTACTAACTGATTGAGAGACCACTCGTGAGGCATAAGGATTGCTCTGCTTAGCCTGTCCGCTATGACGTTGGACTTCCCGGGGATGTGCGTTGCTATAAGAAACCGTTGAGAGGAGATCGCCCACTGCCAGAGTCTGGGTGCTTCTCGACATAAGGGATAGGACCTGGTTCCGCCCTGCTTGTTGATGTACCACACTACCGACATATTGTCCGTCTGAACTGCAATAGTCCTGGTAGGTAGAGAGTCCTGAAGAGCTTGCAACGCTAAAATTACTGCTCTCATCTCCATGACGTTTATGTGCAGATGGTACTCTAGGGGTTGCCAAGTGCCCTGGACAGTCCTGCCCTGAAAATGTCCCCCCCACCCGATCAGGGAGGCATCCGTTGTCACCGTGACAGCCGGAAGTGGAAGGACAAACGGTCTGCCCTGAAAAACTTGAGGGGAGACCATCCACCAAGAAAGGTGGTCTTTGCATGATTGGGTGATTATTATGTTGTGAGACATCGGAAGCTGTTGAAAGGACCATTGGGTAAAAAGCATCCATTGAAGAATCTGCATGTGAAAACGAGCCAGGGGAAGTAATGTGATTGCTGCTGCCATGAGACCCAAGGTTTTTAGTACAAATCTGGCCTGAATTCTCTTGCACTGTAGTAACGTTTGAACATGTCGGCGTATGTCTAATACTCTTTCTAATGGAAGTTTTGCCGACAGTTCTTTTGTATTTAATATGGCGCCTATAAAGGTTATACATTGACAAGGCGACAACGCAGACTTTTCGAAGTTTATAGAGATACCTAGCTCGCAGCAAGTTTGGATGGTATAATCCCTGGCTCAGATTAGCTGATGCCTGGTGGAAGCAGTTAGGAGCCAGTCGTCTAGATATGGAAACACCTGGAATCCTCGCCATCTCAGGTGAGCCGTAACCACTGCCATGCATTTGATGAACACCCTGGGGGCTGTGGTGAGACCAAAGGGCAGGGCTCTGAATTGATAGTGACTGGCTCCCAGCCGGAAGTGAAGAAACCTCCTGGAGCATCTGTTCATTCTGATATGGTAGTACGCATCCTGAAGGTCTACGGAGCACATCCAATTGTCCGGACCCAAAAAGGGTAGAATGGACTGAAGCGTGACCATCTGGAACTTCGTTCTTTGAACAGATTTGTTTAACCTGCTGAGATCCAAAATGGGTCTCCAGTCCCTTGTTTTCTTTGGTACCAAAAAGAACTTGGAGTAAATCCCGGATCCTTGCTGGTCTGCTGGGACTGGCTGGATGGCTCTTTTTTCTAGCAGTTATGAAATTTCTAGTACTGCTTGTTCCCTTAGACCGGGTGGAACATCTGGAAGGGACCTGTTTGTTTGCATGGGGGTGTGGACAAAGGGGATTTTGTAACCTTCGGATATGATAGACTGTACCCATTTGTCTTGTGTGAGGAGTCGCCAGGCTTCTGGGTACAGTGGCAATCTACCCCCGACTGCCTCCGAGGGTGGACAGTCGGGCAGCCCCTCAGGGGTGCTGAAAGTGTTTGTCAGAGAAAGATTCCCTGCTACCCTGATTTTGCGGACCCCCTCTGCCCCTCGGGCGGCGTCTATTGTTGTTCCCTCCTCTGCCCCTGGGAGGAAACTCGCCACGTGTGTCAGGCACGACTCCTTGGGGTTTGTGAAACCACATTTTTCCACTCTTCTGACCTTTAGGGTATGATCTAGAGGGAGTAGAAAAACGGACTTCCATGGCAGAGAGAGTCTTGCCTTCCTACTCACACATGGTAAGGGTATCCTTCACCTGTGGTCAGAACAAAGCCGAACCATCGAAGGAGGTATTGGTGAAGGATGCCTTAAAGGGGTCAGCAAAGTTACATAACCGCATCCAGGCATGTCTTCTCAAAGCCACGCCTGTGCCTGCAGCTCTACTCGCCCCATCGGCTGCATAAGAAATGGACCGCATGGAGGAGTTGACTATAGAATTAAGGGTCGCCAGCTGGGAGTTAATCTTTTCCTGAGACCCCGCAGCAGATGGATCCTGAAGGGTATCACCCAGTTCCTTAAGGAGATCTCTTTGAAGACGGGTGAAATAGCACACATCTTTTCCATGCAGTCGCTGAACTGTCGCTAAAGAAAACATCTGCTTCCCGTACCTGTCCATTGTCCTAGATTCTTTATTAGGTGGATGAACAGGCACTGAAGGGTCAGCCAACTCCTTCTTAGTGACTGCTGCAACCACCATGGCATCAACAGGGACACCCTTTGTAAGAAACTGTTTGTCGGACGGGGCTGTTATGAATTTTGTGGGCCTGCGGGGAGTTGGTTTCACTGTGTTTGGGGCCGTCCACACCTTACAAGCCACGACTTCCATGAGCGCGTCGAAAGGCGGAGACTCCCAGGAGGTCCAGATACACAGACTCGTCCTCGGAAGGGTTAAGGGCAGTCCAGTTCCCCCTCTGCCTAAGTATCTCAAGGATGTCTGGGAAGGAGACATCCTCAGAGGGGACCATGGGAACCCTTCTGAATCCTCCAAGTCGGTGTCAGAGGTGACTGACTCGGGGGAGTCAACATGCTTCCTCTTACATTTTCTCTTTCGAGGGGGCTCCTCTGAGTGATCAGGGGAGGCCTCGGAAGAGGAAGATACACCCAATGGGGCTACCTGGAGCACCTGTTCTCCATGCTTGGGGTCAGGAGGTTGGACAGAGACCGACGCAGGCACCATGGGGGGGAAGAGCCGAAGGGGTCAATCGCGGAGCCGACACCGGAGTCAGCAATCTCCTCATGACCTTAAAGGCGCCCCTATCAGGCAGAGAAGAGGGTCCCCGCTCAGAAGAGATGTGAACCCCTTCCGGCACTGAGAGGGACGGCTCCGAGGCCAATGTCGGGGCCAAGCTCACCTCCACCGAGGTCCTGAGAGGGAGAATAGGGTCAGACAAGGATCCAATGCCACTCACCCTCTCGGAGCCGACGAGGGAGTCTCGGCGCCCAGATCCCTCCAAGGACGGAACCAATGAAGAGATCGAAGCCGACAAGGGAGCCAAAAGGTGTGGTATTGGCACTGACGATTCGAGCCCCAACAAGCTCCGGCTCCGAACACGGTGGTAGAGTCAGAGGAGGAACTATTGAAGAAACAGGGATAGCCACAGTCTGTTGAGAAGGGCTAGTCAACATTTTGGCCAGTGCCTGTGACTTGAAGAGCCTACGACCATCCTCTCTAAGTCATGATCCGATAGCCTGGAGGACCGAGAGGAATGGGATCTATGGCTCCACTCCGATTGTAGTAATGGGGACCTGGGAGCTAAGCGAACGGACTCTAAAGAGGGGGACCTCGAATGTTTTCAGCACAGAGAAGGCTCCAATAGCAAAGTCGGAGCCGACTGAGGTCTCGAAGTGTTGGTTCCGGCCGGAACCGACGAAGAGGCAGAAGCTCCGCTTGGTGTCGTCTCCGAACAGGGAGCCGACGGTTTGGCGGGCTTTAAGGATTTCCCCAATGAAGGCTTGGCCGGGAATCCTTCTGGCTTTAACAAGCCCCTCAAAATTAGCTTATTCCTATGCTCCTACAAGACTCTCGGACTAAAGGCATGACAGACCGAACAAGAGTCCTGCATGTGTAGGGGGCCCAAGCAATAAACACAAGAAGTGTGACCGTCTGTCAGAGACATCTTCTGACAGCACGAGTCACACTTCTTGAAACCTGAAACCTTGGTATCCTTAGACATGATAAAAGAGATACCAAGGGAAGTTTAACTAGTGCTTAAAACACTATACACAGACACACACGCACTAGAACTAACAGTAACAATACCACTATAACTACAACAGTTATCACTAACAAAAACTTAACATCAAAAATTATCTAAATATATATTTATATACACATATATATGTATATAATATAATATAAACTATAAAGAGACAGGCCTAACACTACCCTAAAGGGTGGGGGGGGGAGAAAACTCTAACAGAAAAGGAGATCCCTAAGTGGGGTCTAAAAGGGCTACATGATCTAATAAAACTAATAGAGAAGAATATCTAATTATAACAACAACACTGACAGTAAAACAGCAGTAAAAGAATTATACAACCTGGAGCCGGTAAAAAATGCAACCTCGTAGCTGAAGCGGAAAACGAGATCTGGATATCTGATGCCTAGCACTGTGGGATAAGGGGAGGCCTCGAGCTGGTAAATAGCTCTCCAGCTTTAGTAAAAGTCTGAGTCTGAGCCAAGGATCAGCTCCGAACCCATCCAGCAAAAATGAAGGTGAGATAGACAACTTAACATCAATTATTCTATACATTTATTCTACAGCTAAAACATCCATGAACATTCCTCTACCAGGAGATATGCAATTATCATAACGCTTGCCCCTTAACTAAAACATCCAATAAACGTCTACCAGGAGATATTTAATTGTCATATACATTTGTCCCATAATGAAAACACATCTGTCAGTAGCTCTCTACCAGGAGATATGCAACAAATATTTTACCAATACCCCATGCACATGCACATTATAAAGGATAAATATTCTAGAATGCACATTGTAACCTAAACCCCATGCAACTCCATCTCCCAAAAGTGTCTGACACGTTTCCTCTTGTCCACTGGTATTAATCTGCAATTCAAAAGATATAAAAAAATAATGATCTCAAAATGCAATGACAGCCCACCTTAGAATAATTAACCCACATAAATCTCCAAGCAATTCAAATAAAATGCTACAAACCAAGAAAAAACAAAAATGGAAAGTGAAGAGACAGAGCTGACACCCAAAAACCTTTATTCTACAATGTTAAGTTCTTTCATCCTCAGTAAAATAGGACTTCATCAGAACACTACGTTACTACAAAGATCACAGTTTATACCATTACATCCAATTAAAATTAAGGTTGAAATACTGCCCATCATTAACCAGTCACCATGGTGACCGTTAAACTAATAAATTCCCAACACTTACTTTCTTAAAAACATTAAATACATAAATAATACTTTACAAAAAATAAACCCCTATACTTTATAAAATACCACTATAAAATAAGTTATTCTCATAAAAAACACACTAAATCATTATAGGAAAAAAACAGTTCTCAACATTACAACACAGGACAAAGAAGTGGTTTCATTTAAACAAGATTATACAGTGGCATTAGTTTTCAATTGCCAGCTAAACTCCGGAAATTCTAAAAAGCTATCCACTGTCCCACCTCACTGCCCAAGTCAACCTCGTCAATAATTATGAATTTAAATCTGTGAGACGGGTATTTCTCCATGTGTTTCTACAATGCATTCCTTCCATCTTTTTTCTTTATATCATAAAGATGTTGGTAAACTTTTCCTCATACTAAGCTTAGTCTTAACTATGTAGAATGCACTTCAAAACTCACACAAGGCCAGATATACCACTCCCTTACTCCGACAATAACACTTCTTGATAATATTAATTCACACAAAAACCTGCCAGAACTTCTGGCATCTCTTCCCTAATATATGGGCACTGGGAACAATGGCCACGTTTAACCATCCATCTATTTCCCATTAAGTAATCAGTTGCGTACACCTAGAAGCACCCTTACCCCTAGAATCTAATAATGGTATAAAATGGCCAGTCCTGTTTTCCTTGACTTCAGTTAAGGTGTCTAACAAGAAGGCCTCAGGATAGCCTCTCAAGTTGAACATCGTCATCAATTTATCACATTGCAGTTGGAAATCACTGTTGTCTGTATTCATCCTGGCTAATCTTACATATGGACCTTTCACAAAGGCCTTCTTCTGATGCACAGGGTGCATGCTATCAAAGTATCTCCAAGCAGCCTATTTACATTACAAAAAGCACAGCTATATTAAACATTGTATTTCACTTTATTTGCCTTCTAAATGTTGGCTTACTCTTATTTCTAGATACCTGTAACAATAGCCCCCCCCCCCCCCATCACTAGACAAAATTCAATCATCCTATCTTTCCCTTTTCTTCTGGAAAAGAAAATTCATGGAGCATATGCATGTGTTGTCTGCACCGCCTACTTCATTACGCTGCTCAAACATTTAGCCAAGGAACGTTGTCTTTCTTCATTCTGTCCCCCTTTCCCCATAAAACAGTTTTGTTCTGCATGTCTGACACCACAAAAACTCCTTCTGCTCCATATTTACTCCTATTTCAGCCCAATAGTCATACCAGTTTTGCTCAGCCCACAACATGTTCACTTAATTATATGTTCCTTCAGAGTATATCTGCAGTCTCCACTGGCATAGCAACATTTAAATATGCAACTCAATCAAAATATCTGTCCTACCATGCATATTTCATACAAACTGTCTGACCCATAGTAATGCATATACTGGTTAAATGGGAGATTGCATTATCAGCAATACTTACATGTGTCCAAGCTTTCCACTCTCTATTCTAAATGCCGCAGGCAACATGAATTTTATGTACTATATATATATATATATATATATATATATATATATATATATATATATATGTATATATATATAGATACAGAAGTCAAATACTGTATAATATCATTTACTCTATACAAGAACACAACTGCTTTTAAAGTCTCTTCCTTACAAACAATGCTGATAAGGAAATGCCATAGTGCAACCATGGGACTGAAGCCTTTTTACTAGTATAAGCAGTCACAAATGTAAGTGCTACATCCTACGTTTCAAGACATATATCAGCAAAGTCCTCTGTGCTTGAATGTACTATGGCTTTATTGTCCTGTACCTGGAAACTTAATGGTGGAATCATTAGATCCCCATATACAGTAACTATCTATTTTTGTATCCTTCCTTGTAGATAATCCAAACATATTTTTGACACCATTGAATGTTATTAGTGCTATTTGACTCCAGCATCTGGAAGTACAATTTCCTCCACAGCACAGCAGAACTCTGTACAGTCTCAGCTGCTGCACCACTCTCTCTCGCTCTCAAATGAAACATATAATCCCAGTGTACCTCTGTGGGAGCCCAAGGACCTGCATCTCAGTGAGAGTTAAGTTCCTGTACATAATATCACTCCAAGAAAAAAATCCCGAGTCCAGCTATTTGGTAAGTAAATTCTTAACTGAGCAGTCAGTACATCTCTTTCATTTTCAACCACACGAGCCTCAGGTTTCTCATTAAGTTTCCTTCTCTGTAGTCATCCTCCCAGCCTATGCCAAGACACATAGCTCATCTTCTACTTTGCAATGGAGAAGAATAGGGAAAGTTCCCCAGTGCCCTGGGCAGATTTCTGTTACTCAGCAAGGATACCACCTTAGGTCTCCCTTAACAAGAGGCAGCTGGCCTAGTGAGACTAACACAGTCAGCAAAGGGTAAATAAGTAAATGAGTAAATGCACTGTTGATGTTACATATACAAACTCCAACACAAGCAATAGTGAAGAGGCAGGCTTGTGGCTGAACATCATATGGGCATCATTCTCTGAATATAACAGTATTAAGTATTTGTCTACTGCATGCTAAAGCTAATACTGTTTAACATATGCATTGTCTGTACTTTTCTATGACTGTAGGATGTGAATGTTTGATGTACTATGTTCACCTTTAGTGCAAAAACATCTGTATAACTGTAAAAGAATAATATATGGACATGAATAAACTGCAGTGAAAGTTTTTGTTTATGTTCCACTGAAGGGTTAGAGCAGATATATTTTATGCAATACAGAAGAAAAAGTCTCTTATCAGAGACTGAGGCAGCAGGAGTAGCTGACATTCATCAGAAGGTAAATACACTGCTAAGCAGGGAAGTACAACCAAAGTGTGCTAACTAATAATCCTAAGTTCTTGTTGAGTACTAACGTGGTCATTGGCATAGAGCCCCAAACCCTCCGGTACTAGCTATAACAGTGACACTAGTGCCTGTTGTGCACAGCACTCCCTCATCCTTCAGTCACCTTGCTGCTGTAATTAACACTTACACATTGTGCTACACACTATGAAATAACTGTCAGAAAGTCAAAGCATTGACCCTTAAGTTTACTGTCACCTTGTATGGGATAACAGCATACTGTGACTTTTACAGCTTCATTTTTCTAACCACTGTCATATGAAATGGATATTGTTGGAGTCTATGCTCATGCACGTTGCATCATAAGACAGCTGTGCATGTTCCCATTATTAATAGTCACTGAAAAAGTGAAAAACAATCTATGCAAGAATGTATGATTGCAGAATTGCTGGCTTTAAGTAAAATTATATGTGGTAGAAGGGAGACAGGGAGGAACCAGTGTGGCTGCTAGGCATTAAAGAATAAAAAATCTGTTATGCTGCTAGTGAGTTCTTTGTGGGAAGACAACTGGTTATAGATAGCCATACTGTTATGTCAAAGTTGTAAAAGAATACCTATGACTACCAGTGCATCACTGAAACAGTATTTCATGTAACCAGAAAGTGAGTGTATACAAAAAAAAACACCACCAGCAAAGAAAACAACATAACACAGTGGAAAAGTGGCTGAAGTCCTGGGATAATACCCTCAGCATACCAGGAACTATTCTAAACACTCTACAGTGCACAAAATGACAATGAACAAGATGAGTAACGTAGGCATTATAATGAAACCATGTCCAAGGGTTATACAAATATCCACTTAATGGACCATGTATCTAAAAGGTTATATTTGTGTAAAGTCATCTGAAAAATAAGGATAGCAATATGTGCCATCTGATCTGAAAGAGTGGAGAGATGTCAAGGGACAGCAGTGCATCTAAACCCATTATTGCTTTTGAGAAGATCTTTCATTCATGAAGAAATCACTGGTGTGCTGTCCAGAGTGTGGTTTCACTGGCTCACACTCAGAACAAACTTTACAGTATACATTTTCTGTCCCTGAATATGTAGTACTAGGAAAGAAAGAAAAAAAAGTGACAGAGACATCTGTCTTATTTTTATAAAAATGATCTGAATGCCACATCATTATATAATATAAAGATTAAGAGCTTAAAAAACAATCTGGTTTGTCACTAAAAGTAAGATTCTCAGTGTGTCCGGGGCGGCTTATGAAGCATACATAATATAAATATGCGTATTACTTTCAGCTAGTTAGTAAGATATATACACAATTAATTAAATAAAGCTATGGTATATTGCATATGTATGGCAACTTTAAGTACAATTTCAGCATTTTTTTAATGAAAGCTGATATTCATAAGATAAGACAAGCTAACAGCATTCTGAAGTTGATAATTACAGCTGTAATGTTATTAGTCACTGTGTGCTTTAATAATAAGCTACTACAAAATTATTCCCAAATGATTATATATTACCAAATCAATGTATTACTTTCAGTTCACCAAATCTATATTTAATCTACTCTGAGCGCATTAATCCTTAAAACTGTTTAGATAGCAGCACATTTCCTAAATAATGAAGCATATTTACTTATAACTTACAGTAAGAGCTGGAAGGCCGTTCATTAGGCAAAAAATAAAATGCAGGAATGACAGCATGCCCTTTTCCAGTACTGTTTGCTACTTCTTCCTCATTATCTAGAATTTGCAATTTGATATGGACATCTTGTTGGGAGGTCTGCAGCTGCACTGTAGCAAGGTGATCTAGCATGACTTTCACCTGGTATCTGAAAGAAGCAAAATGGCAAAACAATTTAGTTAGGCATCTGAAGCTACAACTTACTTTAACCGTTGAATTTCAGGTTCCATTTTTAAGCAATATATATACACCAAACTATAGTTACCAGGGAAAAAGGTCTAGAAGCAAATTTGTAAATAAGTATACAGAATATTCCATACAGAGTTTTCTCCCCTGCAGATATTATTCCTATATATACTCACATGCATTTAACATGTATGCACACATATTTACTTATGCATACAATATATAATGTATTTACACACAAATACACACACACACACACACACACACACACACACACACACACAAAAGGCTGGATTCAATAAAGCCTAGATGGTGAGGTAAAACCATGTGCAAGTTGCACCACTAGACGCACATGGTAGCTCGCTCTTTTGTATTGAGTAAGCAGCTCTACACACTGTGTACAGTCATACAAACATGGTAAAAATCGTGGCATGCTAATTACTGCATAAGTAGCTGAAGTGTATGCTAATCAACCAATCCAAGATGGAGGAGCTGTTCAATGAGCTTTAATCCATCATGTAAACTCAGAGCAGGTTTTGCCTGCGAATTCCAAAACCTACTAGAATACAGCCATGGAAACTGCTTTACACAGAAACAATGTCTGGGGCTGCTGTTGCTCTTACATTTGTGTATGCAAAAGACCCAAGTCTATGCTGCTGTTGCTGCTAGTAGAACTCAGACGAGAAGGAGAAGGTTGTCTAGGCCCTGTTTAACTTTTCATGGTCTGCATGAGGTGGAAACTGTAGAGAGATACAGGGTGGACTGAGACACACTACAGGAACTCTGCAACCTCTGTCATCCTCAACTGAGAGAAAGGGCAAACTGATGGGAATCAACGCCTGTGGACACTAAGGTATGTGTACCACTTAGAATATTAGCTCCAGGAACCTTCCAGAGACCAACAGGGATATGCTGGGGGTTTCACAGGCATCAGCATCCAGGTTCCTACATCAATTCCTGAATGCTATGCTACAACATGCCAGTGATGACATACATTTTCCCTGTACACCCAAGAACAGAGCTACAACTATGCAGGATTTCCACCCTAGAGCACACTACCCTGACATTTTGGGTGCCCTAGACTACATGCATATTGAAATTAAAGCACCAGCCAGGGAACAGGGGAAGGTATACATAAACAGAAAGGGGTTCCACACCATTAACTGCCAGGTCATGTGTAACGCTAAGGGTATCATCCTAAATGTGGGTGCTGCAACCCAGGCAGTTACCATGATTCCCATACATGACACAACTCTCAACTCTATTAGAGGTTATCTAGGGGGATATCCCACAGGGTCATTTACTGGGGGATGAAGGTTTTGCACTCAAACCGTGGCTGATGATGCCCATCAGAAATGCACACCTACCGACGAACACTATAATGAGGCATAGGCTCAAACAAGAATTATCACAGAGTATGTGTTTGGGCTGCTGAGTTCCAGTGCCTAGATGCATTTGGGGAAGATGTGAAGTACAATCCATGTACTTGTGCTAACATTTTCACTGTCTGTGCCATGCAACACCATATTATTCTGAAAAAAATAGCTTCAGCAGGAACACTAAGGGGAAGGAACACATATCCTTATACCACTGGGAAGGCTGCCACACTCACAGGCAGATGAAGAGTCAGAGGGGGAACCACCAGCTGCTCTTGGTGACTGTAGACGTAGCCATGCACAATATGCCCACACGCTAGTCAAGAGGCAATGGATAGCACACATGCTCACCACCTAAGGGGATAAAACCCTCATCGTATGCAGATACATACTGCAACATTGATGGTAGGCAAAGTTCACACACAGAGTCAGCCCCAAATTAAAACTCTTCTAACTGCTGGACTATTAAGGTAAGTGTTGAACCTGGAATAGGAAAATAAATGGCTAAAACTCAAATGAATGGCATATCTTTGCATACTGTTAATTGCTAATGTAACTAAGTAGAAGGTGGGTGATTTTTACAGCAATCACATTAATATGTGACAGCAATGTCTTATGTTAGTAGATGTGCTCTCCATCAACTAATAAGCCTCAAACATGAAAGATTTGCACAACACAAAAGCCTGTAAGAAAGCAGTATAATCTCCAAAGGAGCATCACAAACACATATGTACTGAGCACTCAGTCAGTTGTGCACCCTGGGCATCAGACAAAAAAACTATGTATGCATACAACCAGGTTTCCAAAGAATAAAAAAAAAAACAAAAAAAAAAACAGCAAAAGGCTGCTCTTCCAAGTTTAATACAATTCAAAGAAGAACACACATAAAACTCTAGTGGCTAGGCTGTATAGCCTTCAAGGAGTATAAACTTAAGCAACTATATATATATATATATATATATATATATATATATATATATATATATACATAAGCACTTTACATAATCAAATTACTTAATCGAATTACTGAAAGCTTGAATTGCATATGGTCGAGACCATATGCCCGAACTTTCAGTAACTCAAATGTGTAAAGTGTTAAAAAATAACACTTTACTTACCTTAAAACATTACTTGCACACAGAGGCAAGGATCCATGTATGCTCTGTGTGTAAGTAATGTTTTCATTTTTTTGCGATGTTGACAGGAAACAGGAAATCTCGCGTTTTGCGCTTCCGCATACAGCGCGAAATGGGAGATTTCCCTTTTCCCCACTGTAGCGTGATCTCAGAGTTGGTATATTTAAGTAGGGGTGTGTGTGAGGCACAGCCCCCCCACATGGGGAGGTGCAGGGGGGCCGAAGCCCCCCTGCAAAAGCGACATATGACTTTTTTTGTTTTTATTTACGTTTCATTTTAGGAGTTTAGAGTTTCCAAAAATCGATCTTATGGTCTCGACCATATGGACTTCGGGTTTTTGGGAATTCGAGCTTCTACATATATATACATACACACACACACACACACACACAAATAAAATAATTATCTAATTAAATAATTAATAAATAATTAAATCACATGCCTCCAGTTAAATTCAAGGTTAAGACCCCAAGGAATTAAAGTACCATATTTTAAAATAAAGATGGACTCTTTATATAGCAACTTATTTTTAAGTACAGCATCATCACAATATTTTAAGTGTATTTGTTCCAGAATGCTAGTTTGCAAACCAGAAGGATCGCCTCCATGACATGCAGAGAAACTGGACTGTCACAATTAAGTTTTTAATATCTCTTACATGTTCCTGCAGTCTAAGTTTAAATGCTCTCTTGTTTTCCCCTACATAAAATAAGTCACGTGGGCATTTGGGTATGTATATCACTCCTTCTGTATTGGAGGTATATCTATCAGTAGATACAAACCTAACACCATTGATCTTAAAAAATAATTTCTGAACATATTTACAACTCAAGCACCCCCCACAAGGGAAGGTACCTAAGGTAGCAAGGGTCCTATAAAAGTACTTATTCGGTACCTGAAAACTACTGTGCAGTAACATATATTTTAAATTCCTGCTTCTTTTATAAGATATATACGGAAAAGGACATAAAATAGTAGAAAAATGATATTGTAACAAAAAATTCCAATAATATTTGACCAATGCCATCAGTTTTCACTAAAACTGTGCAAGTAGAAATAAAATAAATTTTCTATTAAGGGAGGATAAATTATAATTTCTATTTGTTCTATTTTTCTCATGGGCGAAAACTATGCATGGAAGTTAAAACTTTACCATTGTTACACCCCTCTAGTTTTACATCCAAATATGCAATATTATTCCCTCACTGTGGTTCATCAAAAGACAGACCAAACCTGTTTTCCCCTAAACGTCTAACAAAATCAGAGATGTGGTCTTCGCAACCTTGGCAATGAAAAATAAAATCATCAATAAAATGAAAATAAAAGATTACAAAATTATTTTAAAAAATTATGCTATTCAGTTTCAAACAGTCCCATTAACAAATTAGCAGACATGGGGGCAAACGGTGCCCCATGGCTGTATCCTGCAGTTGATGGTAAAGGACATTATTAAATTAAAAAAAAAAATAGTTAAACTAAATTGCAGCAACTCAATAACAAAACTAAGTGGTCTTTCCCCAAAAAAATATTTCAGAGCTTGAATCCCATGTACATGTTTAATATTCGTATAAAGCCTCCTCACGTCTAAAGTTAACCAGTACATGTTGGTTGTCCACAGAACTATGTATCTTTGAATCCAAAAGATAGAAAATGAAGGATATGGCACAGTTATCATTTGCACTGGGTGTTGTTTGGGAGGGCAGGAGGCCAAGGCTGACACAATAGGTAGTGAGTGCATTTGAGTAAGAAAGACAGGCAGGCAGAATTTGGATAAAGTATCAAATGGCCATGGAGAACAAATGAGCTGTAAGGCTCATAAGTGATCCATGTAACTGTTATGTGTGTGTGTCTTTATGGGCATGCTAGGTGAAATGTCTGTGTGAGTGTCTGCAAGACTACAGCCAAGCTCTGTGCTAGATCCATGTCCTGGTATGTCGGACAGGTGCGAGCCATGCATGGTAGAGGTGACAATTCATTGTTGTTGCCCCTGACCACAAGAATTGGCTCCGCCAGAAGTTTGCACTGGCACATCCATGCCCGTATTCAGGTACACTGCTGCTATCTGAATGGGACTGATGTCTGCTGGACGAGCTCTCATCACGAGTGCACCCAGGACTACGACTCCATGGCCTACCATGTCTGGATGTGAACACCTCCCATCACTGATGCAGCAAAGAAAGTAGTGCCACTACGGGAGTGTGATTGGGCATAGCCACATTGGTTAACATCAGATGATGCTGTCCTGCTCCCACCAGATGTTCTATCACAGACATTGCCCATTCCATCGTGTCATTCATTTGATCCACTGCATCAGCCACATGGCGGAGGCAGCCATGCATGTCAGCCTGTGCCACATCTACATCTGCATGTCCTTGGAGGCCCTATTGGAATGTGCCTGCATCTCCATGATGGCCCTAAACATACATCGAGTGGCACATAAAGACACACCAGGATCAGGTGGAGGATGGACAGCAGGCCTCCTCTAAGCACCCCTAACAACCCTCCTGCATGACATCTCACCCACACTTTGACTATGGCCAGTGTCAACTGACACTGAAGCCACACTAATAACCCTATCCTGATCAAGTGTATCACCGTCTACCAGTCCAATATCTTATATATTATATATAATATTTGGCCAACATCATCATCAGAGTCTGCCGATATTCTGACATCAGGTGGTTGGAGTCCTCCACTTCCACTGTCAGTATCAGCTGTGATAATATGCAACAAACACATGAACAAAATGAATACCTACCCTAAAATTTAATATTGTAATAACAAACTTACAGTGGTGCCACTATTACAGATGGCACAGCAATATACACACTTATGACACCCACATCACACAGACGGAATAACGCATATTTCTGACAAATGGTCATCAATAATCAAATTAAAATTTGCCTTACCATGTGCAGATGACTCCATGCTTGCTAGGGAAGATGGTCCTGGAAGAACTGAAGCAAGATAAGGACGCAATCATCACAAATGCAAAAACAAAGGGGAGACAGTGAATATACAATTTTTGCCTATATGTCCATTAATAATACTTTCAACTGAAACTTACCTGACACGTCCTCCCAAATCCCATGTGTAATAAACAAACATGTGTTGTTAACTATATATCAATTTATCAATAGATTCATCAAAAAAATAATAATAAAAAAAACAAACTATTATTTACCATATTTTACTACACGAGCAAATCTTACAAACTGACATATGTAAGCTTACCTGGAAGCTCCTCATGGGACATACTTGTCATCCCAGACACATCAGCACCAATGTCAATCACATGGTGTAGTGCGATTTCACTAAGCTCTCTGGATCTCTGACAGTGGACAGGATTTCTTCATTTGGTGTCAGTGGCTCTGTAGCAGCCCCCCCCCCCCCATAGCCAGCAGTTCATGGGCAACTGCAGGTGCTCTCCTCCGGGCTGATGAAGCCATATCAGTGGCCCTATGATGCACCTGATCATAAGTTCCTGTGCGACCACCTACTGCATTTACACCATTGACTATATCTGGTTCCAAATCTGCATTGTGGCAGCCATATATATATATATATTACATTTTTTTAACTTTGCAACATGTTAACGAATCTATAATGTACTTGAAAAATATAATCATACCTTAGGAAGATCAGAAGCCTTCTGTGCGTATAAATCAAAATGAACAGCAATCTTCTGTGTTCTCTGCATACACAACTTTCCTCACCTTGAAGCTCCCTAGCTACATGATTGATTAGCTTTTATAGCTTTTAATAGTGTGGCTTCAGGCCTCTAAGCATGGTGAAAGTGCACATGAGGTGTGAACTCATTAGAATTGCTGAATCCCAAATGTTTGACTTTGTGTAGCAGGTGTAAACATGGTGTAGGCACTACTATGGTGTTAGTTGCTAATGGATTACAACTGCGAATGATTAGTGTGAGGGAGAAGGAAGACACAACAGCAATTTAGACTACCTTACCTGCAATGGGTGTGTCACCCAAGAAACACTTACAAAGTGTAGAAGTTACTGTAGCAAGCTTTTAAATGGAAGTGAACAGCACACATTTATCATTTTAGTTCACTAATAGCCAAACTCTACTCCCTTTGCTGAAAAAAAGAAGTATTGTTCTTACAGTAACATTCCATCTGTGTTGTCGATCTTCATTCATTCTTGACAGTTGGGTCTCAGTTCCATCCTTGAAACCAACTCAGGCATTGTAACAAGCTCGCACCAGCCAGAAACTCTCATGCTAAGGCCCATAGTGCCTCTCTTCCCTTCCCTTCAGATAGAGTTTGCCCGTACAAATAAAAAAGTGGAAGTTTTGTCTGAGCAACTACCCTACTGCAGTACCAGGTCTAGTTCCGAACCTCCAGGAGTCTTTGGAGGGGTAGGAGGGTGGGATGTCAAGAATGACTGAAGATCAACTACACAGATGGAATGCTATGGTAAGAACATAACTTGTTTATCTGATGTCAATCTTGATTCATTCATGACAGTTGGGACAGAGTCCCTAGCCACTTTATGTCCCAGGAAGCTCTATGGAAGGATATTCCTGAACACCATAGATCCAAAGGATACTCTTCCCCTGGAGACCATATCTAATTTGTAATGAGTGATAAAAGTATGAGGGGTACCCAAGTAGCTGCTGTGCAAATGTCATCCATGGAGGCTCTAGAATAAAAGACCACTGAAGTGGAAACTGATCTGGTAGAAGGAGCCTTGACTTTGGTTGATAGACTAATTTTATTTTGATGATAAACAAAGGTGATGAAATCTCTCAACCATTTTGACAAGGTGACTTTGGAAACTAGTTTGCTCAGTCGAGTATCTGAAAAAGACAGGAACAGTTGGTCCAATTTTCTGAATGATTTTGTTCTCTCCAAGTAAAAACGTAATTGTCTGTGTACATCCAACAAATGCAAACAATATTCCTCTGTTTGAAACATTCGGGATGAAAATTGGCAGGTCAATGGATTGGCTAATATTTGAGTCTGAAAGGAGGGGTTTGTCCTAACGGATACTCTCTCTTTATGAAAAATGATATATGGGTGCTTTACACACAAATCCTGCAATTCTGATATTCTCCTGGCTGAAATGATAGCTACCAGGAATAAGGTTTTCCAAGATAAAAATTTGATTTCACAGGTGGCTGCTGGCTAACGGGCTGACAGATCAAAGTTTGTAAGACTAATGTCAAATTCCAAGGTTCGATGGGCTGTTTAAAAGGTGGCTTCAAATCCATAACCTCCTTTAGGAAGATTTTGCAGAGGCAGTGAGATATTGGGGAAAAATCATCAAAACCATTATGGAAATTTGAAATAGCCACTAAATTAACTCTGACAGTAGAAGCTGAGGCTCCTGATTGGAGTAAAGTTGATTAATATTCTAACACTTTATTAATCAAGGCTGAAAAGGGGTCAACTCCTTCTCCTTGAGACCAGATCACAAATCTATTCCATTTACTAAGATAAAGTTTCCTGGTGGATGGTTTATGGGAAGCCAGAAGTATCTTTTGTACTGGGGAAGACAGATTATTCAGCCTGGCAATTACTGGAAGTGGAGGTACCAAGTGGTCAGCTTGAGACTTAGAAGGTTGGGATGGACCAGCCCCTGCGATGAGACAGCAGTCCTGGAGTTGGACCCAGAGTCCATGGACGGTGACCTAGGTGAGGGCAAAGAAAGGGGAACCAGACTTGATGGAGTGAATAGGGTGCAATGAGGATCACTTTGCTTCTCAACCCTTACACTTTCTTCAAAATCTGGGGTATTAGGGGAAGGGGAGGAAATGCATAAACCAGTCCCAGGGGCCAATTGTGCAGAACAGCATCTCTCTGGGACTCCCCCTGAAGGAGGATTAGGGTGAAGTAACTGCTGCATTTGTGGTTCATGGGAGATGCAAACAAATCACAGCAAGGCTGATCCCAATGATGAAAAATCTCTGTCGCTACTATGGGATTGAGAGACCACTCATGAGGCAGGAGAATGCATCTGCTCAGTTTGTCTGCAATCACATTGAAATTCCCCGAATGTGCATTGCTATCAGAAAGTGGTTGGAGGCAATTGCCCATTGCCATACTCTCAGGGCTTCCTGACATAATGGACAGGATCTGGTCTCTCCGTTTGTTGATGTATCAGATGACCAACATGTTGTCTGATTGGATAGCAATTGTCCCTGACAGAAGCGCAGATTGGAATGCTTGCAACACTAAAAGCACCGCCATCAGTTCTAGGATGTTGATTTGCAATTTAGCCTCTAAGGGGGACCAAGTGCCTTGGATTGTCTTTCCCTGAAAATGCCCCCCCACCCCACCCCATCAGGGATGCATCCATGGTCACTATGACCTTGGGCTGAGGGGGGGAGAAAAAGGGTGATTCCATAATTCCTCTTCTGGCTTCATCCACCAATTCAGATCCTGCTTGCATCGATTTGTTATGCGGATTGGATAAGATATGGGGTGTGTTAACAGAGGCCACTATGATGCTAGCAGCCATTGAAGCAGCCTCATGTGGTACTTCATCAGGGGAACTAGGGTGATTGTCGCTACCACTGACCCTAGTAGTTGTAAGACTAAGCAAGCTGCAACTATGTCTTTGGAGAGTATTACTTGGAGCTGTGACCTTAACCTTTGTAGTCTGTGAAGCGGTAGAGCAACCACACAGGATCTCATGTCAAATGTTACTCTGATGAATTCTACGCTTTGAGTGGGTGCCAATTTTGACTTTCCTTTGTTTATTGAAATGCCTAAGAACTGTGCCAGTTCTAGAATGTAGTATAAGGCGTGAAGTAGTAGAGGCCTGGTGGGGACGGTAAGGAGCCAGTCAACTAAATATGGAAACACCTGGAATCCTTGCAGCCTCAGATAAGCTGCTACCACTGCCATGCATATGGTGAACACCCTGAGGGCTGTGGTGAGGCCAAAGGGCAGCGCACAAAACTGGTAATGACTGGCTCCCAGCCAGAAGTGGAGGTATGTTCTAGAGCGCTTGTCCATTTTTATGTGGTAATACGCATCCTGAAGGTCTATCGAGCACATCCAATCATCTTTCTCCAGAAACAGAAGAATAGACTGAGCCGTGACCATCCAAAATATTGTCTGTCTGACAAAATTGTTCAAGATACTGAGGTCTAGAGTTGGCCTCCAGACCCCTGTATTTTTTTGGCACTAAAAAGAATCTTAAGTAAAATCTTGATCCTTCTCGGTCTGGTTGGACTGTTTAGATGACTCTTTCAAGCAACTTTTGAATTTCTTGAGCTGCTGTGCCCCTCTGAATGTGTGGAATGTCGAATATTCACCTTTGCATCCTTGGATAAAGATCAAAGAGGATACTGTAACCTCTGGTAATTATTGTCTGCATGCAAGAATCTGATGTTACTGAATGCCCGGCTAAGTAGTGCAGAGAGAATTATGCCCCAACTGCCTCCGGAGGTAAGCAATTGGGCTGCTCCTCAGGAGCACTGATAGGGTTGCCCAGAGAAAGAATCTCTGGAGCCCTGGTTACATGGTCCCCCTCTGCCATGGGAAGAGCATCTTCCTAATGAATCTCCCCCCATGCTCCAAGGAGAAAACTCACCACATGTGTCCCGAAAAGGGCCTTGGGACTTCCTGAACCACATCTTTCTACTTCTCTGATTCATGAGTCTCTGGGTCGTTGAGCAGTGGAAAAACATATGCCCGCACAGAAAGGGTCTTTCCGTCCTTTTCACACCTTGCTAATGTGTTTTTAACTTTTGGGCCAAATAGTGAGGAAGCATCAATAGGAGTGTTGACGAAGGAAGACTTGAAGGGGTCTACAAAGTCACACAAGTACATCCAAGCAAGACGCCTCATGACAATGCTTGCACCCACTGCTGTGGCTGCCCCTTCAGTTGTATGTGCAATTAACCGCATGGGTGAGTTGAAGATGGATTCTGGGGTCACAAGCTGGGAGGCAACCTTATCACGTACCTTGTCAGACACTACTCCTGCTAGGGTTCCCGAGAGCTCAGTGATCAGGTCCCTTTGAAGATGAGTGAAATGTGCCAAATATTTCAACGACTGTATGGCAAAGTTCGTTGAAGCATAAACTCACTTCCCTAATCTGTCCAATGTCTGAGACTCACAGTTTCGAGAATGGACACTAAGACTCTCCTCTAAGAGTTCCTTCTTTCTGGCTGACACCACCACCATAGCATATACCGCTAAACCCTTGGACCAGTGGGGTTGATCCTCTGGGGGAGAGAGAATTTTGTTAGGTCTCTGAGGAATTGGCTCAATTGTGTCAGGGGCCTTCCAAGCAAGCTGCATGATGAGCTTAACTAACTCATCTGCAGGCAGGGTCACCCAGGAAGTAGAAGGTCAGCCATGAAAAGCCTGTAAGAAGACAGATTCTTCAGAGGAAGGGTTGGTGGACTTCCAGTCATCCCTCTGATTTAAGATTTCTAGGATGTCTCCAAAGGAGACATCTTCAGGGGACGACTGTGGGGAACTTGTCCCCTTCATCATAATCTATATCCTCTGTGAGAGATTCTTTTGGAGAATCAACATGCTTCCTCTTTCACTCTCTCTTATGGCATGGCTCATCAGGGGGGAGGTATGAGGAGGACTCTGAAGAGAAGGTACCCTGCGGCAGAGTGTCTTGGTGCTCCCGTGCTCACTGCCCCAATATAGTAGACTGTGACAGCTGCAAGCCAGAGAATACATAGATATGACATTCTAACATAGAGGGTGCTAATTGTGAGACTGTTGAGGCAAGCACTCTCTCCATAATGTGAAAGGCAGGCCTGTCTGAAGAGGAATGGGACCCTGGAACCAAGAAAGACAACTTCAGAAGTGGGGTCACACCCCACTCTAATGAGCCTGCCACAGATAAGGAGCCTCGAGAAGACTCGGAACTGTCAAAGCAACCAGAACCATAGACGGCACTGTGGAAAAAATTGGTGCTGTACTAGGGATTCCGGAGCCAACAGCCAAGTCACAGTCCTGTGGGTGGGTCGGCTCCAACTGAGCCAAGGTTCACAGAATGGGTTCCGCAACCAAGGTGAGATCCACCATCTGTACTGAAGACATGGGCACCGGGAGAGGCATTGGTGTGGAGGGCTCCAAATTCTGTGGCAAGGTTGAAGGAAGACAATAAGTTGGAGTCCATGGAGGAAAAAACTTCAGCTTCCGAATGGGAAGGTGGTCCTAGACAGGGTTGGAATACCTCTGGCCGCCAAGAGCTGATCCACCAATCTAACTATACCAAGCTCCAAAAGGCTCCTGTTTGGAGGAATAGACTTCCCCGAGGGAGATTCTGGATGATCAATAAAGAGACTGAGCTGCTAACCAAAAAAAGGGGTCAATAGATGGGGAATATTGAGTCCTGGCTAAGGATTTGACCTTCAGCATCGTGGTCAGTTGACCAAAAAATTGTGTTGGGGGGAAGTGACCAGTTTTACAGGGGAAACTATTATTTATGCCGAGAGGGTCTGAAGTACCATGGCCATGGAAGCAGTTGGTACCATGGTAACTTTAGTCAGTTCCATGTAAATAGATGGCACCGTGGAAAAGGCCATAGACTCCAGTGCCAAGAAGGTTGTCGGTGATAATCTCAATTGTTTAGATGTCAGTTCCATGAAGACATGGCCTTTAGATGATTTCAGTTCCTGAGATTGAGGAGACGCTGGAACTGACTGGCTCCTCTTTTTCGCTTCTTTTTTAGGAGACTTTGATACCGCCTCTTCAGACAAAACCTCTGAAAAGTGGGGTTTTAACAAGCCCTTTAGGATCAACTTGTTTTAATGCTCTGCAAGAGTCCAGGCACTAAAACCTTTGCAGAGTTTGCACAGAGGCTGCATTTCTAAGTTTGGCACCCCCAAAAAATAAATGTAAGAAAGATGCCCATTGGAGATGGGCATCTTTCTGCCACATTTCTCATATTGCTTAAATCTAGTTGCACCTTTCTGTTTCTCATCCATCATTAGGTAAATTACAAAAAGTAATGAACAGCCATTCACATGATCACACACAAACAACAACAGTGAAAATCAGAGCAAGTTAAAGATTTTTTTAAAGTGTACCAACAATGCTAGCAAGAGAAATACCCAGAAGGGTAAAGGAGTAGAAAAGGGGAGAAATAATACCGACAATAGCATTTAAGAGTTACCAGCGGCAAGAGGGAAGGGAGGGGCCTATACCAACTACGGTAATGAAGAAATACCAAATAGGCAAAGAAAAATTGGTAAAACAGCATTCACACACTAATTTGGTAATATAGCATAAAAGACCAAAGAGGAGAGTTATAACAAAGAAATATATTGAGAAATATATAGAAAAATAAAGCACTTAGATTGAGAGCATGGCCTGACGTGTCTTGAAACTCTACGTGGCAAACGAGATCTGAAGGGAAGGGAAGAGGGGCACTATGGGCAGCCTTAGCTCGAGAGTTTCTGGCTGGCACAAGCTTGTCACAAAGGCTGAGCTGGTTCTGAGGACAGAACAGAGACCCAACTGTAATGAATGAATGAAGATTGATAACATCAGATCTGTATTTTACTGTCATGTAATTTTATCATACATTTTAATGACAAAGATATAAAATGCCCTATAGCCTGCATGCTTGAGAGTATAGCATAATAAGAAAAGAATGCACATAATACAAAGAGAGGACAGAGCTGAATTGCTGAAAAAATTCATAAATGGTTGTGTGATCACTCATTGAACTAAATATGTAAGTTGGACATGTAGAAACAGCTGACAATGTACAAGTGTACGTGTCTTCTTAATACTGTGGAGGAAATGGGACTTCCTTGTATGCACAATGATTTGCATTACTGCTACAAAGTTTTTTTCTGTGTCAAAGAGAGATAAGACACCCCTAGTGTGTTTGGCAGTTTCATTAGTCTGACAGTTCAAATCCAGACTTGTGTAAAAATCAGTAAGGTGTGTTAAAAAGTATTTTGCAATGTTGCTTATGTTTCCTTTTTTTTTTAAATATTAATATTTGCACGAGCAGCTTAGCGCAAATACTGTGAAACACAGCAAAATAAATTAAAATTAATAGAAGTTGCTTCTATGATAAAGACAGCATAAATTAAAGCTGTGAATCAAGTGGGTGTGCAGCACACCTAGTAAACACGATGAACCACACAGCACATAGTATATGTAGTTCAAGGTTCAGGTCCCACATTTACCTTCAATGATGAAAACGTATAAACACTTTTTTACAATATTAATAGATGTTGAGCTTTGCTAATCTTCGTGGTACATTGCTCACCTCTGTGCAAACACGGTGCAATGACCCTGACAACAAGCAGACATTGTCAATTTCATAAAAGATATATTGTTAAATCTTTTGCCTTCCATTGTGCAAACACACTAAGTGGCATTACAGGATGATCATCAAGCTTCCACAACACCTGCAGGTCCAGAACACCTGCAGACAATAGTTAGATATTGTCATTTTCAATAAGGATACATTGTTGCATCTTTTGCTGACCATCTCACAAATATGCTATGCGGTATTGTGTAGAGGTCAGCAAGCTTCCACAACACCTGCGGGGTCGGAACACCTGCAGAAAACATGCAGATATTGTCAGTTTCAAAAAGGATACATTGTGACATGTGTGTTCTTCCACTGCGCAAACACATTAAGTGGCATTATGCAGGAGTCAACAAACATACACAGTAATTAATGTGGCAGCAGTTGTAACTTAAGGACTATAATACAGGTGAGACAGGATTCTAATCCAGCAAATTCAAAGTTTTTATTAATGCGGTTCCACTTTACTTTATAGAAAAATTCACAATAGATAAATAATTACAAATACAAATAACTATGTATAGCAGGTGCATTGAGCATTCACAGGATATCATATATATTGTATGTCTAACTGTGTTTATCAGTTCAGTTATGGTTCTAAAAGTAAACATTTATGTTCTGAACTTTCATGTCGCACATATACATAGTTAACTCAACTGTCCAATGTGCATGCATAACTAATGAGCATGTCTGACAAACAAGGTTGCAGCTGCAATGAGCACTTTGCACAGTAATGACTGTAAAAAACATGCCTGTTGCCCAACCTTCCCTTTGGCAACTGCTATAAGTTAATGCCCACAATACAGTTGATCCAGGGTTCTAATCCAGCATACTTCAAATTGTATTCCTGCTTGTCCAGTCAATTTTAAAAACTAATGAACAATGTATAGATAATTATAAATAACAATAACTATATATAGCACTGGAGATTTTATAAATTATATGTGTGACTGATGTTATACTAGTAATTATCTTTCTGTACGTAAAAGTGTCTTTTCTGCTGTGGGATGGACGTTGTAATTCAATGATAGTCAGATACACATGATTGTATAAATCAGGACCTTTTCAGGTCACAGACATACATGGTTATCCACTCACTCTTTCATGTGTTTGTATCATTAAAGAATATGTCTGACAAGCACTTCTTCTGTGGCAAGGATGAAAACCACCTATGTGGAAGAAAATGTTTAGTCTATTTTACATAAATTTGAATCCCACATTGTTTTAATGACTTTTATCAGTGTGTAAAGCCACACAAAAAATGTGTCAGGTCATAAAACTTATACACCCAGATTGACAAGTTAAGTCATCTTACAGATACAGCAGCATCCAGTCAATAAACTAATACCAGATGTCATATTACCCTTTCTAAATCATAAACTGCCTTCCTCTCTGTTTAGCATTTCTGCTCTCTACTTAATCTCTTGCAAATGCAGTTGGCACAATTGTGCATGTTTGCTCACTAGCCTTAAACGTGATAACAAGAATTGGTGGGAAAACACTTTAGCTGTTGCTGTATGACCTGTACAGACATGGCAGTAGCAATTTAGGGCACAAAGATGGGGTGTAGAGGAGTCCAGAATCTTTGCAGGACTCCTTGTAAAGCACCACAGCCATAGGCTATTGCAGGAGCATTATACTGGGACTCAATATAAATTAGTGGCTTAAATAGTCTTGTCAAGACTGTCTTCAGTGTGACTGGCATTCCACAAACTGGAGAGCAATGCAGGCACCACTTCAGTTACCTGAAAAGATGTAAGCAGGCACAACTCAATGAGTGGCTGGATGAGTATAGGACTGCTGACATCCTACAACTGTGTATGTATACAGATAAGGAAAGCTGGATATAGCCAAGACTGGTACGCATAATGCTCCTCTCTTCTTCTTTCCTTTTTATTTTACAGCCATGCAGGAGACTGCAGCAAATAGAAAGTCTCATGCTGAATATTTAGAAAGATTAACAGAAGCAAAAGGTATGTATGCAGCATAAAATAACTATTATATCAAAAGTATAGCTCTTCTGTACATTAGTAAAAAAATATGCATGCATATGTTAACTGTAAAATCAAGCATGCATTCTTCATTCTATAGCTCAAGGCAATTGTAGTAATCAATTGAAATAGAGTATTCAGATGTTGAGGATTCAAATCCCACAGGTAACAAATATATTGTAAAGTAATTTAAAAATAAATCACATAAAACTTTCAACTAAATTGACATAAATGCCATGATGTTAACTTAATCTGTAGTATTTGAAAAAGACATATGTGAAATAAATGCAGATTACAAGGATTATTTCGAACTAGTATAATTAATATAAAAGTAAAATTATATTTATCTCTTTTTTTATTGTTATATGTGTGTTCACAACTTTCTGATGTCATCAATTTCTGACAAATGACTAAATGTTTTCCAGCACAAGGAGGCATGCCAACCAGTATGGTTCAGCCTGTCACCCCTCCAACTGCTGCCACACAGATACCCAGCATATATGCAGCCCAACCTGTTAGTACTCTCTTTGCAGCCCCTGCACAACCTGGGCCCTCAACATCAGGTAGTATTAACCTGCCAGCTGGTGCAGTTATACCCTCCAGGTGCATTGGCAGAGGTGGGGATTTTGTCACCTGCTAGGAGCTGCCAGATTGTAGAAGGTACCATTGATGCACGACTCAGCGGTATGGAGAAGATGCTCACTGGAATGCTGAGAAAACAAAAATACCCAGCACTCCCACAGCAAACTCAGGAAGGAATGGTGATGACAGTACTGAGGTTGAGGACTAGATGCTCACTGTCCCCATGTGGGATGGGCATGGGCCTCCAATGTTCCCTCCCTATCCCCAATAAGTGTCCCCAACCTTTTGTGTTCCTCACCATCCCTGTCTCTATTTTGCTTGTTCTGTTTGTCTGCAATTGCTTCCTTGCCTATCCTATTTACCTGACCATGACATAACTACATCCCTTACCCAACATTCCTCTCTTATTGAAAAAAATCAAAAAAACTGGCACCTGTCCCACAACAAAATCTTTCATACATTGCTCTCCACTTTGCACATGTCTTCTTGAAGCACTTGATACAATCTAATTGTCCATACAACATTACTGCACTGTTGTCACCCATCTTTTTTGAGATGACAGTCTAAATTCATCCAATATTCTACCCATGCTCATTTTACAGTGCTGAAGAAGTAGATAGCTGTGTTTTTTGTTTTCTGATTCCATCCTGCACAATCCTATATTGCTTTCCTCTTGTTCTCCCCCCTGCTCCCCCATTTCACCACATTTCTATCTACCCCATTTTCACACCTTTAATCTGGTCAAAAAATACAATCACCCACCACATACATAAATAATAAATCTCTAATGAAGCCCTTCACTTTTTTCCCTCTGCATTTGTGCAGAGTTTGGCATAGTGCACCATTACCAAATAACAGTGGATGGCTCTTCACATCCTATGGCATGGTGAGGTTACTTCCACGCAATGCTGCTTAAACTTGCTGCACTGAGGAAACACACTGTCAAAGCAGAATAAAGGTACTCATTTTAAATATTTCCTAAAATATTTATTTAGACTGATGGATATATCAATATGTAAATCCATATGTGTACTCTTGACATAAATGGAGTACTATTCCTTTTTATACAGTAATTTGCTGTCATCATTCCCTCTCATATTTGCAAAAATTATCACATGTAATTATTTAATTACATCATGAACACATATTTTCAAAGATTAGATTGAGATGAATTTGAACCCTGTATCACATGTGCTCAAAAAAGAGCTTACTGCTGTTACATCTGCAGCCACAGAGGCAGCTAGGCAGTAGGTGTTTTTCTTCCACTCAGTACTGTCTAAAGTTCTGAGTGCTATGAATTTCTGCTTAGTGTGCTTGTGTGGAGGAAAGCAACCAAGTAGAAGTAATACTATTGTCTCAATAAAGCAGAGAACCATGTTTGCTCATCACTTAACTCTACATAAACTGGAAAAGCAGTACACATAGTTTTTAATGTCATAAAATGCATGGCAACATTTGTGAAATAAACTGCATCATGAGCACCATAGTATCTGTTAGCTGTTTCTATCAGAGCCAGTATGGATAAGTACTTCTCAAGTTAAACAGAAGTCATTAAATGTGTATCTTGCATGTGAAAACACTTTGCCATTGATTGCAAAAACCAGCTGGTCAGCAGTGTGCTATGGAAAGAGCTGATTAGCATGTATTACATATGTTTATTGTCCAGCTACTGTCCATCCCATTATAATCCATGCAAAAACACTTTTTACAGACTAAACATATTTGCAATGAGTCATGTCTGCCCTGCATTCACACACTTGAAAATTGGTAAGTCAGCACTAGTTATCAAATGTCAACTACACTAAAGGAATAAATTGCACAGTTGCATTGTTACATAATCTAAAACGTTATACTGACAACAGACATTCAGATTGTCTTATATATGCATTAATGTGGACAGCAATTCTTCACAAATATGAACACTGTATGTACACAATTGCATCCGTGCTAATCACAAAAAGTGTGTGTGTCTGTATGTGACAATAAGTGTGCAATGTACACAACATACTGAGAAACAGCTGCATATGTCTCAATTCAGCTACATGCATACCTGACAGCTTTTTGTATCTAGTTTGAGAAGCTGTCTTTTAAAGTATATCTGCAAAATGGAAACACAACAGGAAATACAAAATTCACTCTTTGCACACCACTCTCATAAGAGGATATGTTACCCACATCATAGAATGATGATGGCATCATGTATAAAGATCACTATGACAAGGAAAAAACATACTTCACAGGTATTGAAATCATTACTCTTTTTTGAAAATGGGAACAAAATCTTACATATGATAATACAGCAGCCACTTTGTGTGTGTGTGTGTGTGTGTGTGTGTGTGTGTGTGTGTGTGTGTGTGTGTGTGTGTGTGCGTGTGTCTCCCTGTCTCTCTCTCTCTCTCTCTATATATATATATATATATATATATATATATCAGTGTGTGCATAGTCTGAGGGACATAAGTCTTTATCCTACTATCATCAATCCAGTTACATGCAGAACTAATATCCTGACAGTCGTACATGCCTACCCAGCCATTTCATGCAAGCCTTCCAACACCTTCTCACAAACATCCAGTGAGGATGTCATCCACAATAAATTGTCCAGAAGCAGTATAAAAGTCAGACTTGTGCCATGGTGCCTGTGTTAAGTACTGAATTCTCCAGCTGGTGTAACTAATTAGGTAGGGATTCTAATCTCACTGTAGTCAACTGGTATGTGCATGTCTGTGTGTATATGTACTCAGAAGAGTGTAAATATATATCATATTGTGATGCCCTTGCACTGACCCAGTATTCAAGGAGCCTTAATCCTCACCACTAGCACCAGTGAGGGACGTACAGACTGGGAGGATGACAAGTACACACAGTAAAGGGCAATGTCCTTTAAGAACACACAGAGATCACAGTCAGTCTGGGGCTGGTTTCTGCCTCTTTTTCCAGATCCCCAATAATACTTCCCACTGGCACAGCTATAGGGTTGAGATCTCAGCTGAGTGGTCAAGCCAAAACCTCTGGCACCATCTCTGTCCAACCAGTGCTTCGTCTCCCTGCCCAAGTAGCTGACACACAGACACACACACACACACACACACACACACACACACACACACACACACACACACACACACACACACACACACACACACACTTTGAGATTTGATTTATACACAAACATAAACACACACCTGGGAAAGGCTCGCACAGGTTTACTAGCTATGCCCCCTTCTGCCCAGACTATAAGGTAGTACCAGCTGCCACCAGCCACTACTTATCAACTACTTTTTAGGCCCTTACCAAAGGGCACCCAATCTTACTGTGTAATGTTATTATTAATCCAAATGGTAGTCTGACCAAGAGCAAGGCTATTTAGGGGTGGCCTGCAGAGTGTCACCAAATACATATGAAAGTACTCTAAGAGCTTAAATATCTCTAAACAAACAAGCCATAATTAAAAGATTTAAATATATTTAATAATAGATAATAAAAAAAAACAAGATAATACTCAACACAAGCAACTACAGAGTTCAGAATCATAGGAAATATTTTAAAACAACATTGCAGGACAGTCTCAAATAAATACAGAAAACATCTAAACTAATCTAATTGTTACTATATTCCTATCTATATCTAAAATATACTATGCCCTAAATAACACACTTACAGAGCAAGGCAAATGCAGATGAGTGGATGTCCTTCCTAGGTCCAAGACAAAACACGAAGTGCACAGACTTTCTCTCTGACAGAGTTCTTAAATTAATATTCAACATTACTGCTAGGTTAGCTCAGATGACATCACTCTGTCACCAGACTTCAGTTCCCAGACTAAACAAATGCTTAGAATTCAACACCTCTGTGTCAAAAATACATATCTCTCAGAAGTGCACAGCTGCTAGAAAGTCATGGAGCAATAAAAACACTTTTACATTTGAAACCTCGTAATTATTTCTGTTTCAAGACAATAGAAAATCCTCTAGCTTTTAACATTATGTCTGTGCTGAGCTAAATCTGACAGATAGAATCATAAAACAATTTCCACTTATTTTCTTGACATTTTGCAAGGTAGCTCTGTATGTTCCAGATTCTACTATTAAAACATACATTTGCACAGGTATATAGTTTATATACATTTCTGTTCTTTTCTAGTAGGATACACTGTGGTTACAGTCTTCAAGCTCAGTACATAACATACAGTTCTCTTACATTTGTAGGACAAGCATATGAATCATAGTACTATTCACAAATGACATATGATCATTTACAAAATTCCAGATAGCTGGGCTGGCAGTGTCACATTTCTATATAAATCATATTAATATTTTCAAGTGACATATAATCATTTACAAAATTCCAGATAGCTTGTCTGGCAATATTTCCCTGGTGTCACACATACTATCAGCAATCCAGTCTCATGGAGAACACTATAACAAAGAATTGTGACAGTTGTACATGGTTACCTGACCATTTCATACATGCCAACCAACATGTTCTCTCAAATATCCAATGAGAACGTCATCCACTACAAATCATCCAGCAGCAGTTTAGAAGTCAGACTTGTGCCATGGTGCTTACATTAAGTACTGAGTTCTCTAGCTGGTGTAACTAGTTAGGTAAGGGTTTTAATCCCACTGCAGTTAACGTGTGTGTGTATGTGTGTACACTCTCATGTGTGTTTAGCCATAACAGCATGAATCTGTATCCTACTGTCAGAAATCCAGTCCCCTGGAGAAAAAGAAGTTATGTTCTTACCATAATGTTCCATGTTTGTTGCTCTTTATCTCACCTTCCTTCTTTCTGGCTCCGACTCAGCCACTTCTAAAGCTCGAAGAGTCCTTACTGGCTTGAAGCTAACCCCTTATCCCAGCATGCATAGCATCCAAAATTATTACCAGGAAGATTAGGAAACTTGAAAGAGACATGCACGAGTACAGGGAGGAAGTAGCATACCCCTGTTATAACAAACCAACAAACACTGTTAGATACAACAGCACAGTTGACAATGGCGTAGATGAAGTTTTCCAGCGTA
This sequence comes from Protopterus annectens, assembly GCF_019279795.1. NCBI lineage: Eukaryota > Metazoa > Chordata > Ceratodontiformes > Protopteridae > Protopterus > Protopterus annectens. Next base: position 1,716,742,808 of record NC_056725.1, read on the forward strand.
ATTATAATGAAGCTCCTCGTAGGAGTGAACGTTTGGCTGAGAAGGATAGAAGGGAATGGAACCAGGATTTTCACTATCCCCCGGGGAGAACCGGGGGGTGGGGTTTCAAACCACAGAGAACAGGGCCGAGGTGGAACAACAAATAACACCAGATAAACACACTGATATGTTTCCCGATATACCTGCAGTGTTCAATCTTTCTACATCAGTTGATTATATTGCAAATGACAATAGTATTACAGTAACTGACGAAAGTAATTGCAAGGTGTTTAGAATGAATAATTTCAGTATTTATAATTATACTGAAGTACTAATAGATGAAACAGCCTTCAAAATCTTTACCAAAGGTTTTCAATTTGTGCCCTCCAGCAGAGTGAATTTAGCAAGTCTACTGGTGGACCTTAAATTGTTTACCAGAGGATTAAATTTGAAATATTTCTTTAAAGATAAAATATGTGCCTCTACAGGGCTTAACAGAAAAAGCACCTTTAACCCTCCCATGGCACAACCACTTAAATTATATGAAGAATTAGTTGAACAAGAATTACGTGATAGGTTTCTTCATTTCACAGAGGTGCAACAATCTAACATAACCATGCAAGAACTTGAGTACATTTCCATGTTATCTAAGGAACATATCAGGGTAATGAAGCCAGATAAGGGTGGTGGGCTCGTACTGATGTATGACCGTACTTATGAGGAAAGCATACACAATATGCTACATGATGAAAACCAATATTGTTTGATATCTCGTAATGAGTACAATATTGCCCTAGCCAAGATAAAATACACACTTTATGACCATCTTTTACAAGGGGCCATTAATGAGAAACTCTATAATTTCTTGGTAGTCAATAAACCCAGGGTTCCTATTATTTTTGGAATCCCCAAAACCCATAAAGGCATTCATCCCCTTTTATTTAGACCTATTGTTTCTGGCGCTGGTGGGGTAACGGAACCCATAGCTAAATTTATTGACTTTATTACCAAACAATACACCCCGGCCATGACCCATGTGGTTAAGGATTCCTGGGAGTTTCTTAAACACTTTCCAAAAGAAAAATGTCATACATCTTCCCTGATGGTAACTGTGGATATCAAGGACTTATTCCCTAGCATTCCCCACACCATAGGTGTTGAGTGGTTCACCGATTTTCTCAAACATGAAACCAGGTTAAGCAGTAACTTTATTAATTTAACAACTGAAATGTTAAACACTGTTTTGGATAATAGCTATGTGTTCTTCAACGGTGAACTGTTCAAGCAATTAAAGGGGGTTGCTATGGGCGCCTCCTGCGCAACTGTCTATGCGAATGCAGTGTTACATAGGTGGGAGCAAGTTTACATTTTTCAATCTACCTGGACACAATATATTACTTTTTACTGCAGGTACCTGGATGACATCTGTATTATTTGGGATGGCACCAGGGAACAACTTTCAAGTTTTTTGCAATACATCAATTCAACCACTGATTTTTTAATTTTTACACATGAGATCAGTGACAATGAACTCCACTACCTGGATGTTGCAATTTTCAGGGACCCCCAGTCATTGGAGTTGCATTCCAAGGTCTACAGGAAACCCTCTTTCTCGAACTCACTACTGCATTACAACAGTCAGACTACTCATCAGAGCTTCCCATATGTTTAGTAGGCTGTCTGACTTTATTGATGAAGCAAATAATTTAAGTGTGATGTTTATAGAAAGGGGTTACCCAAATGACCTAGTTAATAATCTCATCCAGGAGATTCTAACTAAAAGGGATTCATTATACACACCATTATTAGGGAACAAGCACACTACTATCCCCAATTCAAGGGCTTCAAGTTTGCACACAGTGGAAAATGTTGGTAATTTCATTTACACTTTCTCAGAGAACTCCAAAGAAATAGAAAATACTGTTTCTAAGTTTTGGTTTGTTCTAGAAACCAATGAAGAGTTCAAGCACATTGTCCCCAAGAAACCAGCATTTGTCAGAAAAAGGGGACGTAACTTAAAAGAGATTTTTGAGAAAAGAACTAACATAGTCCACATGACAACACAACAAAAGAATGGCACTTTTAAATGTGGTGCTTGTAAACAGTGCTCCTTCATGGTTAACAACAATCATATCTATTTGAAAGCACGTCAAACTAATTTAAAACCCTATGGTCATTTTACTTGCAACACAAAAGGTGTGGTTTATATTGGTTATTGCATCACCTGTGGTGCCTTCTATATAGGAAAAACCGAAAGAGAGCTTAGAAAGAGAGTATATGAACACACTTACGAGATAGGGAAAATGAAGGAAAGTAATGCATTTTTTAAGCATTCACTTGAATGCCCTAATTTTAAGCTCATTTTCATGGTACTTGAACAGGTATATCCCAATAATAGAGGAGGAGACTGGGAATCCACCTTGGAATTTAGGGGGTTAATCTGGCAGCTTAGGCTTGATGCCGGAAAAACACCGGGTCTGAATGGCATGCTGAGCATAGGCCCAGTTCTCAAGCTTAGAAGAGCTAGGTTGTAACTATATAACCCCCCCCCCCATTTAGTTAGAAACTTCACTCATAGACCTTAGTTTTATTGTCCAATATTTTACACTTGCTATAGAATAGGCTTGATGCAAATTTACCCTCCTTTTAATATTCTTCAACATTTTTTATCCTCACTTTCTTATGGTTTTAAAAAAATTATTTTATGATTACTATATTAAATGTGGGGCAGGTTGTGGTATGCATACAGCAATTTCTGACCGCATAGGTGTGTTGGTTACAGCTTTTTCAGTTTTGTAAAAGTTTTAAAATACATTTTATATACATTTAACAGCTTTTTACCTCTACTAGGTGTTACCAATCTGTTATTAAATAGTTACAGGAGCATGTGATTAATTAGCAAATGCTATTTAAAAGGCTCCTTTTCTATTTGTATTCACTTTGACTTGATAAAGCCTGGAATGGTCCAGGCGAAAGCGCTTGTCCTAACTCCGTGGTTTTTACTTTTGTACAAGAGCCGTTTTGGGAATAAAGATTGGTTTTCAATTCGTATACTACTGGAATTACTTGAATCATTGTCTCTACGGGTGATCTGGGACTTTTGCTCTTTATCTCACCTTCCTTCTTTCTGGCTCCGACTCAGCCACTTCTAAAGCTCGAAGAGTCCTTACTGGCTTGAAGCTAACCCCTTATCCCAGCATGCATAGCGGTAGCTACTCAGATCTCATTTGTGAGAACTAACCACTAGATAGGAAAAATATGAATTAACCCAAAAAAGAGGTAACTAAACAATAAAGCCTCCTTGTACCGACAACAACAGGACAACCATGGTGACAAGGAGTATACCAAAGGCTGAAAAGCAAAGGAAACTCAGCCAGATCAGCCAAAAAAAAAAGGGAAATTCCTCTCAATCATCCAGGATGGGGGAAGGAGAGAGGGATGCAAGAAGGAAGCAGATTTAACAATTTATTTTGCTTT
>NC_056725.1:1716823211-1716845711 GCF_019279795.1 Protopterus annectens
ATTTATTTCAGTATACCTAAAACAGGTTTGCACAGTACTCTGCAGTGACTACACTTTTCTATAATGTATTAGAACTTTATTCATTGCCTTGTATTAAACCCTGGTAGTCATTGTGGCTGTCCGGGCAATCATGTAGAACTAGTTTGCTTGTAGGCAAGTATGTTTGCATGTCTTCAGGTATTTGTGCTGCAATACACTGTTTCCTGGCCGGCAACACTACTGATGTCCACAAAACCACAACTGAATACGTGTTAGCATGATGTGCGACATGCATACATAATTAGCACTGCTGCTCATCACACAAAACATGTAAACTCCATGTAGCCTTCACGCTAGGCCTACATGGAGTTTATTGAACCCCCATACATATATATATATATATATATATGTGTGTATATCTATATATATGTGTAAATATATATATATATATATATATATATGTACACACACACAGATATAAAAAACACGGATCCTTGTGCTGAGGCAAAACAGTTTTCCAGCTGGTGGGGGGGGGGGGGTAACATGTCTTCCTCCCATAAGGAAAAACAATAGACCAGAGAGAAATCTGGTACTTGTGAACAACAAAGCTGCTGGCTGAGAATGCTGAAAAATCAGGAAAAAAGAACCATACACTGTAGACAAGCTCAGCTGAGACTTCAGAGTAAACAAGTGATTATAACTTGTTTAGAAATCAAAACTTCTTTACTGAAAAACAAACAGATGAGCACTTTCGCCCTTAAAAGAGCTTTGTCAGATCTAAATCAAGTTTACATGACATGCAGTATTGATCTGCTTTAAGACAGAGATCATTGATAATTAATTTGAGCTGGGGTCATAAATGGATGTCATAGGCTGTTCATCCAAGCTACAACAGGTTCAGTCTCATCTTTCATACCTCTTCTGCATATCTACTCCTATTGGTAGCTAATAGGTTATAGCTTATGTGTTGTATTCCTGGCTAGTGCCTAATTGATGCAAGCACTTTATATAAATGTTGTCCCTGACTGTATATAACTATTAGTAAATCATTGCATCTGTAATATGATAAGTAGATGCTATTTATCATGTTTAGATATGGCAACAAGTACTAAAAAATATGTGGCAACCAGTCAAATTAAAATCCTAAAGTATTATAAAGTAGTAATTATAACTGCAGCTAATCAGGATAATCTGGCTAAACCCGTGAATAGGGTACCTACCTTGCATCCTTTATGTCAGCTGATACCACCCTTTCCATGACAAAATGAATTCAACTTTCTAGTGCTACAGCAATTATATGTGTTTAGAGAGAAAAGAAAGGGCTCTATACGTGCTAGGTCTAAGATAAACTGCAGCATTCTATGACAGTGAACCAAACAAGCTTAACTGAGGAGAGAGATAACTAACGTCTATTTCAGTTTCTTCCTTCAAAATGCTTTCAAAACAAGTACATTATAAAAGGTTATCAGAAGCATGTGTCGAAAGTCCTAGTTGCCACAGCAGTAGTCCCTACTCCACACTACAGTGGGGAAAAGGGCTTATACCTTTTACTTGCCTTACAGTACTCTACAAAGTGCCATATATACTAGTTCAGTTAAGTGAAATGAGATTCAGTGAAATGAGTTTTCAGTAATTTGTGTTTTCAGCGATGTGGTCGGGGTGAAATGAAATTCATTGAAATGAGATTCAATTAAACAAAGTAGACCCAAGTGTGTGTGTGTGTGTGTGTGTGTGTGTGTGTGTGTGTGTGTGTGTGTGTGTGTGTGTGTAAGTATTCTGTGCTGAACTGGTGTCCTGCCCATATCCAATCCTTTGCCTTACACTCAGTTTTTCTGGGATTTGTTCTGGCTCCCTTGTGATACTGAATGATAAAGCAGGTGTTGGAAACTGAATGAATAAATGGATGACTGATTGTATGAATAAATTAATGAATGATACTTGTCATGACAATTCCATATCCTGCATTTTCTGCAGACAATGTTCTGGTCTCTGTAAACCCCTGTCTCCCTTAATCCAACCACTATCTCATTCTCTGTGTCTAGATTATACTTTATTCCACTTATGACTTTTGCACAAAGTAAATATCGTTAGTGTCTAAAAGTTAATGGTAGTGGTGGATCCTATTACCGAGGCTTTTCAAAAGTTTTAGTCATGATTTCCATATGTTTTTCTCAGGTAGACAGCAAATGTTAGAGGTGTAATGGGGAAGAAAAACGAAGTGTAATGAGTTGGCAAACTTTAAATATTCCCTGCAGACTCTGTCAGAGATACTGGGAGAGCAAATTGGTATAACTAACAAAATCAGTTTTTTAAACTATGATACAGAATTGGAATTGCCTAGACATAGTAAGGCCTTGCTGTGTCTAATTATGGTGGCTGCCAAAAAAGCAATTACTAGAAAATGGAAATCAAAGTCTAAGCCAACTTTACTAATAGTAATGAATGAATACGGTAACAGAGATAAAACAACTGGAAGTGGGATCTTTAGAAAAGTATAAGAGCAAATTGCATAAGAAAAATGGGAATTGTGGAAATACAAGCAAGGGAGGAATGAGATTTAAAAGAAGGCAGGATTTGAATGAGCTATGTAATGTTTGACTGACAATGACTGTAAGTGACGTATAATGTTTGCAATTACAATTAAGTTAATATGGTTTGTGATGTTTAATGTTTGTAACTGAAATTGTCAATATTGTTTGTTTTCATCTGTATAAATATGACTGCCTATGTCATATGTGATCATTTAATAAAGATGTTTCTTGTTAAAAAAAAAATCCCTCTTCCTGGCCACTCTACTTGGTGTTTTCTGAACCAGCCTTGACAGAGATATTTATGATGATTAAATGTTGGTTACAGTAGTCCCAACACTTGTATAACTTTATGTTACAACTTAGTAAGCCTCACTACATGAGATACCCTTTCTCAAATTCTATTCTGCTATGTCCAAATACTTGAAAGCTAATAACATTTCTAATCTTTTCAAAAAATAAATTTTCTGAGAGGGAACTGGTCTGGAACACAATGTTTCAGCTGCTACCATAATAAGCACATTGTGCTCTACATATCATCTCTGTCAAGTTTAATATTCTTAGTAGGCTTTGCTGCCCTGTTGTTAATGACCATCATCCCTTTTCCATTAGCTTTTAAGTACATTTATTTTGGATGCAGCACTAGTTTATGCATTTGTGCTACCTTTATGTTTACATTTTAAAGTATATTTGGTTATTTTCATTTTCTGTCTTATTGTGTCTGTTTATAACTATGTACAGTTAAATTGGTTAAAATGTTTTCATGTTACTTCTTATTTGCTTTATTTTATTTTGTTTGTGTATCGGCACAAATTTAGGTTCTGCCTGGGGTTACAATCCTGCAAAAACAATGATTTAATATGCATTTGGTTGGATATCTGAACTTTTGAGATGGGTAGTGAGAAAAAGAAGCCATCTGTAGAATGTAGTTTAGAATGTGTAGGTCAAAAATAAATTGCTATTTATATCAGGGATCTTGGGTAGTGTGGTGTTGATTTTTCATACAGACAGATGGCTATGAAGGGAAAAGAGTTATGGTTGATTAGTTTAATGACTAGTCCTGCTACCAATAGAGTATTTCTGAGGTGCAGTAGACGCCATTTTCCTTTAGAAATTTTGCAGTGGGGGGTTTATTTTTCACAGACAGATAGCTATGAAGGGAAAAGAGTTATGGTTGATTAGTTTAATGACTAGTCCTGCTACCAATAAGGTATTTCTGAGGTGCACTAGAAGCCATTTTGCTTTAGAAATTTTGCAGTGGGAGGGGGGTTAATTTTTCATACAGACAGCTATGAAGAGAAAGGAGTTATGGTTGGTTAGTTTAATGACTAGTCCTGCTACCAATATGGTATTTCTGAAGTGCAGAAGAAGCCATTTTGCTTTAGAAATTTTGTAATAGTGGCGTTCTCTTTCTGAGGTATCAGCTTGTCTCCTATCCCCTCAGACCTGCTTCAGTATTGCTGGAGCCAGTCAGGGATCCTACATGAGTCCTGGGGCTTGGCCATCTCTGTTTCCATCCTGGAGGGGGTTCTTTATTTGTCCTACATCTTCCATGCCCTACCTCCCATGCCTGTCACTTATATTTGAGGGCAAATTCCATCTTTGAAACATGCTTCCCCTGAGGGAGCTTCAAAAAACCAAAATGATGTTGGCACTGGAACAAAAGAGACTTTAGATATCATTGTATCTTTCTCATGTGAAGTCTTGCCAGGGATATCATGAGAACTATAAATGCTATGAGACCCAAAACCCTGAGGTATTCTCTCACAGTGACTGAAGTCTGAGTGGAAAATCTTAGAAATGCATCTAGACAGATCTATTTTTTTCCTGTGCAATAAATGCTCTTTGAATTGAGGTGCCTAACTGACAACACAGGAACATTATCGTGTGAAGGAATCAAACAAAAACGTCTGATTGTTTTTTTGGAATTTCAGCTTGTTTTAAGAAATCTCTCCCAAATGAGAAACTCAACACTAAAAATGGCTCTGCAAAGATAAGTAAGTTATCTAAATATGGAAAAAAGGGAGAATACCTTGTAGCCTGCAATGAGTTACAGCTGGAGCTAGACACTTTGTAAACACTCTTGGTGTTGTGGACAGTCAAAAGGATAAGGCAGAGAAGTGATAATGTGATCCAAACACACAAAACCTTAGGAAATACCTAAAGTCTGGATGAATAGGGATGTGATAATAAGCACATTTTAAATCTACCATTACCAGAAAACCTGAATAAGGAGGGAGAGATAACAGGTTGTGAAGTGACAGCATTTTATACTTAAATCAAACAAGTATCACTAATGGCTCTGGTAAATCTGCCTCACATCCAAGAACCCTGTGTACACCAACAGTGAGTCACAGGACGATACGTACATAAACCACAATAGAAAGGCAAGGAGATAGTGGTCTCCAGCATGAAAATAACTTCACTTCCTTATTTGAGAAAAATTAAAAATAAAAATTCTTAGAAACAATAACAAATAGTCCAAAACTGTAGATTTTAGTTTCTCTTCTATAAAAGTACTGAAGAAAAACTCAAGCAAATTTAGTCAACCAAACAACTCAAGCTTTTATTTATGATAAGCACTTTCGTCCACCAACTGGACTTCTTCAGATCAAATCTTCAATAATATCTTTACCTGCATAAATCTAAATATATGCTTAATGAAGACAAAAGATCATAAATCATGACTGAAACTCATGCATAGTAATGAGCAAAAATAGAGAACAAATCATGATAGGCTAGCCTATCAGTATAAGTAAATCTACTGTAAACAATAACCACCTTACAGTCCTACAGGGATGGGTTAAAATAAAAGGGCAAAAAACTGAGGTCAGTCCTGAACCTCAGACCCACTGAGATACATTCTCTATGCTGATGATACAAAAAGACCACATACCTATATTAAGAAAAGTAAGTCACTGTACACCTTAGGCACAGGAGAACACAATGCAAGTCAGGTAAATCAGGTGGCAAAAATGAGCATAACTAATCCTCATACATTTAGGCCAGCCAATAAAGCCTTGGCTAGGTTTTTTTCTGGAAGTTTTTACCAATTAGTTTGTCTGTGTGACCTTTTTACTTTTTGGTTTGGATGTTAGTTGGGATATTATGGAGACATCTTAATGGTTATGGACATTAGCTGGGTGTAAAAACCTTATGTTTCTGAAGTATAACCCAACAGTCTAGTTATGCTGTGCTGATGAGGTCATAAGACGGCCAAAAGATGCATGTCCACAGTTAGTGGGGTTTGGCTTTGTTTGGTCTGAATGTATCCACAAATACTTAAAAAGAAACAGTAAAAAGTCATGGACATTCTGAAGTCTTATTGCTGAAACACTTGATGTCCTTAAGGGGTCATTTGCATATATCCCATGGGGCTCTATTACAGGAGGTTTAAGGTATCGCACAGTGAAAACTCTAGCTTGGCTAGGTTTTCCTTGTAGGTTTTTACCAATTGGTTTGTCTGTTTGACCTTTTTACTTTTTGGTCTTAGATAATTTGTAAAGGGGAACTGAAGAAACCTAGAGAGCCCCTGTACCAACTTACCCCTTTCTTCACGCTTTTTGATAATCTCTGCAGCAGGGTAACCAAAAACAAAATCTCTCTCCAGAGCAGTATTTAAAATGCCATTTTTCACATCCTCATGGAGGTTCTGAGACTGCAGCTAGGCAAACCTCCTCAAAACTGTACCAGTGGCCATAGTCCTGGAAGAAGTATCAACTGAGCCATGGATACACTGTAACCAATGAGCTGTGACTTGAACAATCGAAGAAGCTAAACTATTTAAGGCAGATATTTACCCACATGAAGAAACTGCAGACAAAACATTGCTCACTTTTACAAATTAGAAAAATTCTGAACATTAAAGTTGCAGAAGCATACAGTTTTTCCCTTACTTATCAATAATCTTCCCATCGTTGCTACAGAGAGACAGACTGGAATTAACCAGATGTTAAGCAGCAGTAGAATTAACTAAAAACTATAGCTTCAGGGTAGAGTTTGGAAGGAGTGCAAAAATTTTATCTTCTTTCTTAGGAGCAGCAGGCTAGCTGTCAAAAAATTACAGAGCTGACAGAACTTGGGGAATGGGTAAAGGGTCTAAATTCATTCTGTAACAGCTCATAGCAGTTTTAGAGGGACTGAGAAACCTCAGTGCTATCCCACTGAAAACACTGGCATGTTCTGGCAATACTCAGAGAAAGAATCCCAACAGGAAGAATCAGAAACTGCACTCTCCTCTGTAGCTGAGGCAAATTGCTTGCCTGCTGTGGTGACAAAGACTGTTTGCTTATTTTTTTTTCTTTTTGTGGCTGAAAGAAGGAACCATGGGACCGGTAGTTTGTTCCATGGCCAAGCCAAAAATGGTGCCTCCTTTCCAGGGGAAACAAAGCAGCAAAGACATTAACATTTCAAGTCTTTACAAGTCATTTTTTCCATGCAAAAACACATTAAAAAGCACTTAGCACTTTGCCAGCCCTCCCCCAAATAAACAACTAACTAAATAAATAAAATGTATCCACAAAAAAATGTTTTTTAATTGCTTTAATCAACTTTTAAACTGAGAGGAAAAAAGTGTGCTTCTGTTAACAGTACAGTTAAGTCTCATGACAGTCCATCAAAACAAACTCCTAGTTTAAAATTAACTTTCTTACAAGAGAGTACAATAATACAACAATAATTTAATGTGGAAGGTTATTCCCGAAAGGGAACTTTTCTGCCAGCAAAAGAACAGCACAGGCTGACCACTGATCCTTGAAAGCCCACACAGAAGCACTCTCTTCAATGTCAGGAAAGCTCTGCAGGACTTGGTACCCAAACCTGTCTTTTTAGGCAGCACAGCTTGACTTCGCTAACAGTTGTGGAAGTTGCCCTGCCGCTTTGGAAACTGTACGGCTGTTATATCCTTGGCAGGATATAACCCATATAACTGGCTACTGATGAACATCCTTCCATCCTAACACACAATCAAATTACTTTCCGATTATAAAATTTTAATTGCAGAGTATGAAAAAAATAAGAGTTGGTCAGTTAATCACATATTAGTTCAACACAAAATCAGTCAGGTATGGGCATGGGTATTTGCCAGAGGAAAATGGGTTGAGGACCTGATCTTCACCTACAGGCTGGCCACATAAGATAATCACTTTTACCTCTACCACTCATTTCTTCAATATACTCACTCTCTTCTTTCTCTGTTCACGAAGATAAGATCTACTAGCTTTTGTTCTTATTTGTAAATGCTATATAAATATGGTTTATTTCATTTTACTTTCTGAAGGTGGAATGTAGAATGTGCTGGCTTTAACTGTTATTTGTAAGTACTAAACGAGAAGACAACATTCAGGCAACAACTGCAGGACTTCCTCAATAAGGTGAAACAAAAATGAGTTGGTCTTGATAACAGCTGAACTGAATGAGCATACAGAGACAAGCAAAACAGGATATATGGACTGTCTTGGTCCACATAGCTGGGATAACAGGAAAAGTGATAGCAAGGGTGTTTTAGATTTCTGCCTGTAAACAACTTAATGGTGGTCAACATATGATTTGCCAAGACAGACCGTTACAAGATCACAACAAAAGTAGCCAGCATGCAACTCAGTTGGACTTTCTTTTGGTAAGGAAAGGGCACTGGGATTGAATCACAGGTTCTAAAGTCATCCCTAGAGAAATAGTCAGCCTCCAGTACAAATTACTGGTGGCAACGATCAGAGCTGAACAGTTGTAAGACAAGCCTCTAACATCAAGACAGACTAGACTAAAGACCTAAAAACTGACTATAGCAAAAATTGCAGGAGTTCAAGGAAATACACATAGTTCTAGCACCCCAGGAAGAAGAGGAAATTGGTGGAGCAGAACAAGAAATGCAGTTTCTGAAAACAGCATGTATTAAGATGATAGAAATATGTGGTCAATCCAGGTATGGAAATAAGGTACATGAGGAAAGTTGATGCTGAAATGCAGAAGTCCATGAAGTGGTACATAAGGAAACCTTATGGTGGAATGCAAAAGTCCAGGAAATTATCAAATAAAAAGAGTAAAGAAGAAGTGGGAAACAGGAAGAATACTGGTCCATTAACAAAGAGGTTAAAGTGAGTGAGTAGTCCCAATGGCAAAGAATAAGAAGTTATATACTTACCATAACTTGGCATCTGTGTTGTCCATTTTCATTCTTCCTCACAAATGGGTCTAGGCTCAGATTCTCAGATCCAACTCGGCTGCATTTACAAGACATCTGATCTGAATCCTGAGCTCCTCCCTCTACCCATAATGCCCTGTCCTATCCTCAAATCCTCAGATTGAGGATGCTGCTTTAGTGCTTACTATGTTATTAAGTCAGAACAGACACAAGAAAAAAGACTGAGGCTCAATCCAGGAATTTGATGGTTCCAATATCATCCAAAGATCCTTCTAGGAAAAAGACACGGCTGTAAGATGTTTGGGAGGGAAGGTGAGGAAGAATGAAAATGGACAACACAGATGTCAAGTTGCAGTAAGTACATAACTTCTAAATCTGATGTTGTACTTTTCATTCTTCATCACAAATGGGTCAGAGGTCAGAGTCCCCAGCTGCGTAACTCTCGGGAGTCCCTAAAGGAAGGACATGCCAGAGCACTGTCGAACCAAAGGAAGCTCTGCTTCTGGAGACAATGTCTACTTTGTAATGTGTAACAAATGTATGAGCCTTTGACCAAGTGGCTGTGGAGTAGATATCAATGGAAATTCATGAGGAGAAGGTAGAGGAAGTAGTCATACATCTAGTGGAGTGTGCTTTAGGAGGATGAGGCAACACCAAACCTTTCTGAGAATACATCAGCGTGATACAATCAGTAATCCAGTTGGCCAGAGTAATTTTGGACTCTGTCCAGCCCAAGCAGTTAGGGGAAAAACATACAAACAGCTGATCAGACTTCCTGTACTGTTTCAGTCTGTGAAGATAAAAACGTAATTGCCTATGGACATCAAGAAGGCATAGCATATATTCACCCTTATTAGTAAAGTTTGGGAAGAAAACTGGGAATTGTATGCACTGGTTAATGTTATTCTCCATGCCACTTTATGCAAAAAGGAAGGTCTGGTTTGTAAAAATACCCTATCCTTATGGAAAATAATGTAAGGAGGCCAAGGAGATAAGCCTGGAGTTCAAAAATTATTTTTGCTGAAGTGATCGCTACCAGAAAGATTGTTTTCCAAGAAAAAAACTTCATGTTGCATTTGTCCACCAGTTCAAAGGATTTCTCAGTTAATCCCTGAAAGACCACCGTCAAATCCGAAGGAGGAGGATGATCCTTTATTGGAGGTCTAAGGAGGAAAAAATTCTCTTCATGAAAGCTCTGCATAATCTGGAAGATGTTAGAGACAGTGATTCTTTTCCAGCATGGAAGTTGGATATCACTGCTAAATTAATTTTAATAGTAAAAAAGCTAGCCCTGTCTTTAAAAAGAGTAATGAGAAAATGAAGAATGGCCTAAGTACATGCTGAAAAGGGATCAATATTCTTCTTGGAAGCCCATACAGAAAATCTTTTCCATTTGCTTCTATAGACTTTCTTTGTGGAGGTCTTCTGGTAGGCCAAAATAATATCAGGGACTGGGGATGCGAACATGAACCATCTAACCATCACTGGAAGTGGAAAACCCATGTGGTCAGTTTGAGGGCATGGAGACTGGGATGCTAAGTTCCTGATGGGTGAGATAAGAGATCCTGAGTGGGCACTAGTATCCATGAGGGATATTTCAAGTGAGACCAGAGGAAGGGGAACCATACCTGTCGAGGCCAGAAGGCAGAAATAGGATTCAGCCTGCTTGCTTTCGATAGAAACTTTGGGATCTGCGGAAGAGGGGGGGTTAAGCTCAGAGGTGACTGGCAGGCCAATCATGAATCAAAGCATCCCTTGGTGACTCCCCCGAGGGGGGATCAGAGTAAAGTACTTGTTGCACTTGCTGCTGAGGGGAGAGTCAAACAGGTCACAGCAAGGCTTGCCCCAGCATCTGAAGATCCTATTCGCTACTGTTTGATTGAGGACCACTCAGTGTGGAATCAGGATGGACCTGCTGACTCTGTCAGACAGTGCATTGGTTTTCCCTGGTATGTATATTGCAATAAGAAAGCAGCCTGAAGAGATTGCCCATTCCCAGAACCACATGGCCTCCCTGCACAATGGGTAAGAGCAGGTTCCTCCTTGCTTGTTGATGCACCAGACTAGTGCCATGTTGTATATATGGATTGCAATAGCCCCTAGAGGAAGGACATCCTGAAAAGCATGCAACGTTAGCACGACTACTCTCATCTCTAAGACATTGATAAGTAACTTGGTCTCCATGGGGGAACACGTGCCTTGGACCATCTTTCCCATGAAATGCTCCCCCACCCCAGCTGGAAGCATCCATGTTCACTGTGGCTATTGGAGGCGGAAGCAAGAATGGTCTGCCCAGAAAGAGGTCATCTGACTGGATCCAGCAGTGGACATGGCTTTTGCAAACTGGGATGAGTTTTATGGGAAATGATAGAGGCTGGTAAAGAATAGATCACTGTACCACCAGTATCCATTGAAGGCTTTGCATAAAGAATTTTGCTAAATGAACTAGAAGAATGGCAACTGACACTGACCCAAGAGCCCGAAATGCTAGTTTTTCTGGAGGGGATAGATGAGACAGTAAGTCCCGCACCTTATTTCTCAAGGATGTTATGCGATGAAGAGGTAATGCCACTTCAGTCTTAGTATCCAGTTGAGTTCTTATAAATTCCAGAATCTGTACAGGAATCACCTTTGATTTGGCAAGATTTACTGTAATGCCTAGGGAGTTGGTGATCTGAAGCAACTAATCCCTGGCTTGTAGCAGTTGATGCCTGTTTGGGGCAGTGAGGAGACAATCATTGAGATAGGGGAAACACCTGGAGCCCTTTGAGTCTCAGTTGAGCTGCTACAACTGCCATGTATTTGGTGAAGACCTGGGGCACTGTGGTGAGTCCAAAGGACAGTGCTCTGAAGTGGTAGTGACTGGCTCCCAGCCAAAAGCACATGCGTCTCCTGGAGTGCCTGTCTATTTTGATAGGATAGTACTCATCCTGGAGATCTATAGAGCACATCCAATTGTCCTTGTGCAGAAGAGGCAGGATGGACTGAACTGTAACCATTCATAACTTTGTCTTCTTTACATACTGACTCAAATTGCTTAGATCCAAAATTTGTCTCATGTCCCCCGTTTTCTTTGGTACAAAAAAGAAGTCGGATTAAGTTCCAAATCCATTCTGCTCGGTTGAGATCTTCTGGATGACTCTTTTGTAGCAGCTTTTGAACTTCTTGAGCTGAGTATTCCCCCTGACTGGGTGGAATGTTGGGGAGTTTCTTACTTTGGACAGGAGGTGAAAGGGTAAAAAGGTATGTAGTAACTCCTGGATATAATTTTTAGCACCCATACACTTTTGTGATATATGTCCAGGTGTCCAGGTGCAAGGTGAAACAACCCCCCCGACTGCCTCTAGAGTTGGACAGTCGCCCAGCACTTCAGGAGCACTGGTAGGGCCTATGAGTGAAGGAGTCTTAGAAGCCAGGAATTTGCAGAACCCCTCTACCTCTGCAGTGACGTCTTCCATTGAAACCTCCTCTACTGCCTCTGAAGGAAGTGTACCCGCACAGGTCTTGAAAAGGTCTCAGATTTTCTGAACCACATTTTCTTCCCACCTCATTGGTTTCTAGAAAACATTCATTGAGGGATAGAAAACATGATTCCAATGGCAGACACAATCTTTCCCTACTACTCACTGTGGGGGAGCATATCTTTCAGTGATGGCCTGAACAAGGAGGATCCATCATAGGGGACATTAACAAAGAATGCCTTGAAGGGTTCCATGAAGTTGCACAGCCTCATCCAACATGTCTCTTAATGGATATATCTGAACCAGTTGTTCATGAAGCCCCCTCTGCTGTGTGGGAGATCAGTCTCATCCAAGCCTCATTCCAATCGGCAAATAGATGAGAAAGTAGCCAACTGAGGAGAAAACTTTAGATCCTCCTCAGACATGGACTCAGCGAGAGAGTTTGAAAGCTCCTTGATCAAATCTCTCTGCAAATGAGTAAAATGTGCCACATAATTTAACAACCTCAATGTGAAACTGGCTGAGGCATAGATGTTCTTTCCAAACCTGTCCATTGTTCTGGACTCCCTGTTCAGTGACTGGACAGAGGAGCTCTGCTCATCTAGTTCCTTCTTAGTGGCTGCTCCCACAAGTATGGAATCAATGGGGATACCCTTACTCCAGTGGAGTTTGTTTGAGGGAAGAATGAAGAATGTATCTGGTTGTTTGGGAATGGGCTCAGTAGTGTCCAGTTCCTTCAAACCTGGCAGAAAACTAGATCAATAGGTTCATCTGCTGGGAGGGGGGGGGTCATCCAAGATATAGACGGGCCAGCCCTGAAAGCCTCCAGGAACACCAACTCCTTAGAAGAAAGAGTTTGGGAAGACCACCCACCCTTCTGCTTGAGGATTTCCAGTATGTCCCCAAAGGAAACATAATCAGGTGGTGATTGGAGGGATCCTTCTCCTTCATCAAAATCTGTGTCTTCCATGACGGACTCCATAGGGGATTCTATTTGCCTCCTCTTCAATGTTTTCTTCTGTGATACCTCCTCCATGGGGTGTTTAGGGGAGGTGTAGGTGTCAGAAGGGTGGAATCCCTCTGGGGAATGACTGAGGAGGCTTCCAGAAGTTGGCTGACCTTGAGGAGCAGAAATGATGGGCTCAGAGCTCAGACCCGATGAAGGGTGAGGGATAGGATCCAAGATATGACAGGACTAGTCTCTATGCAAAGAAAAAGCCCTTTCTACTACCTGAAAGGCTGATGGACCCAGGGATACTACTTCCCACTCCTCAGAGTGCAGGCCTCCAGATAGAATTGGACAAGAGCTGTCAAGAGCCGAGGCACCAAAGGGGAGGGATGCATCTAACAAAGTAGGAGGTGAACCCTATCCCACAGACCTGACACTGACTTCCTGGATCCATGACCTGCTCTGATCTGAAGGTACTGGAGCAGGGCTGGTCACAGAAACAGTTGGAGACGAGGAAGGGAGCTTCCTCAGATCTGGCTCTGACTCTCTGCTATCTTGGATCCTGTGACTCAGACTACAGGTTGGATCAGAGAAGGAGACAGTATCGAATTGGTCAGGTGCACTCCCAGATCCAAGAGGGGACACTGGTGGCAGGACCTCCATCTGCATCTGAGCCCTGAAAAATCTCCACATCATCCTGTCCATATCTGCTTCAGTTGGATCTGGATGATGCTGCAGATGCAGACCCGGAATGTTTCCTAGAGGTTTCAAAAGCTTCAAGGGTAGAGCTGGAGAAAGAGTCTTCAATACAAATTCTGTTGACCTCCTCCTAGCTGTCACATCCAAGGGTCTGGGATCGGAGTAGGAGGTGGATGGTACAGGGAAGCTGGTGATGGTATCGCTCCTGTTGGATACAAATAGTACTGTGGATCTGAGGGAGATGGTACCATCTTCGGATCTGAAGAGGTCAGATCCAAAGTTTTTCTAAGTATTTAAGGAGACAGATGAAACTCTCAGCAACTTCTGTAATACTCACTTCTTTGAGTCCGCGGTGCCATGATAAGATTTTGATAGGGCTTGAGCCCCAGGTGAAGAAGATGAAGAGGCTGTGAGTAATCCCTTAAGTATTAATTCACTGCGCCAATTGGAGATGGCCCTGTGGTTAAAAGAGTCATATATCTCACAGGCTGATGTCAGACTGTCAGGCCCTACACAGTAAACACACTTCTTGTGGGTACCTGAATTGAGGATTTTATGCCCACAAGAAGTGCATCTCTTAAAACTGGAGGGCTTTTCAGACATGTCCACAACACCAGTAAAGGACTTTACCAGAAAAACAGATTTTATGAATTAAGAGTGTAATAGCTACACGCTCGACCTGAAGAACATTCTTCAACTAGCAAAAACTTTAAACACTTAAAACACCTACAAAACAGAAATAAATATTTTTTTTTATATTAAATGATAGACATATAAGATATGCCCAAAGGCACTAAGAGAAGAAAGGTAAGGGGAGCTGGGGATGGGACACAGCATAATGGATAGAGGGAGGAGCTTGAGATTCAGATCCTAGGCCCTGTAAATGAGGCCTAATTGGATCCGAGGATTGGAACTCAAACCCATTCATGAGGAAGAATGAAAAGGACAACATCAGATAAAGATGTTAGAGAACCTCTACCATCTTCTGGAACGTGACTCAGCAGATGACATAAAGAAACTCTGTTAGTTTGCAAAACATCAGCAGAAAGACAGATAACACACATGCAAGCAACAATATGCTCACTAGAAAAGATGGCAGCAAGGGCATAGGTAATGGGTACTTGAAGAAGCTACTGAATGAAGAAAAAAAAAAAAAAAAAAAAAAAAAAAAACACACGGCACTGTCACATACAGAGCCTATGATGAAAGAGAAAGGAAGACAAACCCTTGAAGTATAGGTTCATAGGTTTATACTAGGCTATCTGCCCTAAGGCATTTATAAGCCTAGCCCAAATTTTTGTGGCTTACGCCACCCCTTATATGAAAAAAATGACGCACACAAAGGAAAATAAAGCCAGGGAAATCATCAGGCTTAGATGAGGGCCCTACAGCTATGGTCAAGATGTTGGGAGCATTAAGGGAAACATGTCTCTTGATGATACCCATCCCAAGATAGATAGAGGCATGTATCCCAGACAAATTAAGAATAAGCATTCTTAGTGCCACTGTACAAGATTAGAGGGGAAATTCATAACTATGAGCAGTACAGAGACATCAAACTCTTATCATACTGCACTAAATCGCTGGGGAGGTTGTCTACTGAATGAATGCACCGAGTAGGAGAAAATAAGATGGAGTGAGGAGAAGTTCAGATTCAGATCAGGATGCAGTACAACTAACCCAGTGTTTGCAGTGAGATAGATAAGTTTGAAATGAGGAAAGAATCAAACTTGACATGGAGCTGCATCAGGGTTGACCTTTGAGCCCAATGCTCTTCATACTGGTGATGGGTTACAATAGCAAACAAGCTGAAAGTGACAGATCAACAAAGTTTCTGTATGCAGATGATGTGGAACTACAAGCTGACTGAATGCAAACTTCAGCAATTGAATATAGGCAAGACAGAGGACATGGCAGAAAATAGAAAATCTCAGACTTTGAAACTGAAATACAAGGGGGAAGCAGTGGAACAGGCTAAGAGCTGTAAGTAACTGGAATATGTGGTTGAATAAAAGAGAAATTTGAATGAGGATGTCAAAGCAAGAATCAAGTGCTGCATCCAAAGGGCACAGACTGTCAGGGATATTGTGTGTGACAGAAAAATGCCAAAGAAGCTGTGCAAAACAGAAACATGACTAGTTCTGCATGGCACATAAACACGGGCGGTAGTTGATGAAGCTTTAGGTGATGGAAATGAAGTGCTGAGATGGGTAGTAGGATGCACACTGAAGGGCAGATGAAGGAATGAAGACATCAGAAATGAAGCCAGTATAACCCAATTTGCAAAAAATCTCAAGCAGAACAGACTATGATAGTTCGGTCACAAATGCAGGTAAGCAGAATATAGTTTGGTGAAGCAGATTTGGGAGGATAAGATAAAAATGAGGAGGAGGAGACATCTAGTGAAGAGATATTTAGCTTTCACAACAGAAGTCCTGTGACAGTCATACACAAAGGTTAAAGAAGGAAAAAAGTAGTAGTTATTTAACGGATGTTGTTACAGTTGACACAACCCCCAGTGCCACATAAAATGGGAAAAAGAGAAATGGTGATGATGATGGCTTTCATTTTGTCAACCAGGATCTGCAATACATGTTAAATGGCAGACAAAACATGCTTACCACCGTTTTTGTGCAAATATTATATAATGACAAAAATATATATATAACATAATAACATTACCTTAAATATATAAAAATCCCAATAAAAATATCTCCCATCTTGCTTTGCTGTAGTATGAGCTTCCTTTTGTAATTGAGACTAACCAGTTTTAAAAATATGAAATTCTTCCTAATTCACAGATTTCCTGAAAGCTTACTATTTACTTTGAACAGCCTCACTAGAAGTATCTGCAGGCACAGCACTAGCAGTCCCCATTTCTGAGGTCAACATACAAAAAACAATAACGTGAAGAGCTGCAAACCACTCAGCAATTTATTAAAATCAAACAGATACACAAAACAGGAACTCAATGCTTTTGTCCTTACAAAGGACTTTTTCAAAGTTAAAAATTTCCAGATTACTTGTGACCTTTAAAACTCCCTTTTGACCGATCTTCTTGCAGGAATTAACCTCAGCACCTCCTACCTAATTAAGTAATTAAAAAAATAAATTTCATCCTCTTGAGGACCAATTTGCCATAACCTCCTGAAAAAATAATTGCAAAAATGCATGCACACAAGACTAGTTATTTGTAACAGGAATATGGGTATGTTCAAGCTGCATATATTTACAGTGTGTGAAAATGTAGAGTTTATAATTATTTAACGGTAAATCGGAATCTTTTGTCTGTTCTGGAAAAATGCAATAAGGAAAAACAGGCATTTTGTGTGTCTAAATGGGACCTTAGATATTGCAAAGCACACGTGTTTCATATTTCTGTAACTATCTCAATAAGTATGTACTTAGAGGAATTTCTTGTAATGTGAAAATGTATGTCTAGTTAACAAAAAAGGTTCTAACAATATATGTCAAGGATGTATAGCTTTCAAGATATGAAAATTCATTAGTGAAAGTTTAGAAAAATATAATTTGGGGTTTGTGTGCAAATATTAATATATTACAGTATTGATGTAGAAGACTATGAATGCACAGACTATTATCACTGTAAAGAATACTTCTTAAGGATACCATTGCTATTTGTACAGGTTTAATATCTTTTATTGTTCACAGAATATTTACATTTGTTTATCTTATGCTTTTTAACTTTATTTTTTTTTCAGAAAATGCTCTGGAATGCAAGATATGTGTAGGCTGCCAGAGATGTGACCTTCTACACGAAATTGATGTTAATGAGTTAAACATGGCACATTAGAGAGCATGAAGAACATTTGTGTCTGTGCATAAGGGGGAATAGTTACTTAGAAAGAGAGAGACACTTAGTGGTTGTAGTTTTATTGTATAGTGACACTATCTAGGGATTAATTAATTATAGCAGGTTTGATTGTTTCTTTTCAATTCAATAAAAGGGTATCATCAATGTTGTTGTTGTAGTGTCTTTCGGCTTTTCCCGGTTAGGGGTCGCCACAGCAGAACTCCCGCCCGCTAATGATTGGTAGTTGATTTTTAAGTGCCGGATTACCAGCCCTAGCACAACCTTCAACGAAGGTACGCCCATTCAAGCATGTCTCCACGCAGAAGACGCTCTAGCTGAGAATCGAACCGGACAGCATCTTACTGTGAGGCGACAATGCTACCGCAGCACCACCACTGGTCTAGAAAATGCCACAGAGGTTTAAGGCAGTGAAATGCCGTTCCTCTGGTACAGGGTGCAATTCCCTCAGTCCTCCTCTACTACAGTGTGAATTTGAGCAAGTCACTTAACCAGAAATTGCTTTCAGATTGTTTCAGAAAAGGAACTGTGTCCAGTGAACATACCTGGTCAACAAATTGGTTTTATTAGGGAACATCAACTTTTTTAGAATTCTATGAATAGGAAATAAAGTTATTTTATGTTTACATTTACCAGACATTTTTTCACGATATGCACAGCATGTGAATATAATTTCCATGATATGCACAGTATTTGTATATGTTTTATACATTATGCAAAAAATGTGTATATGATTTTTGCAACATGCACAGGATGTGTATATTATTTTCATAATATGCACAGCATGGGCACATTGCCAAACAGCTTTATAGCTGACAATATTCAAGCATCAATTTAAAGGGTAACGTGTCATACTTATTGTAACATTGTTAAAATGTGTTACTACTGCCTTTGGAAGCAAGCAGTAATGGTTATTTAATGAAAGTCAAAATAATACAGACCAGGCTTCAATGGGTAAAATATCATGAAATATAGGAAGTAAAAGAATACTAACAGAGTACAACAGACATGATTTTGATATATCGGGCAAAAAGAGGGAAAATATAAGTTGCAGATTGGCTTGTGGAATTGAACAAACATGGGATAAATGTAAAATTACTCTTATATGCAACAGGATTCATACAGGCCAGGTTTTGACCTTTGCGATATGAAGTAAAATAGACAAATATTTCTAGAGTTATCGAAGGTAAATAAAATGTATTTATTATCAGTGAGAAAGGGTAGAATGTGTGAGATAAAAATACTAAAAAATCATTTCAGGTAGTAAAATATAATTCAAAGATAATTTCAGTAATAGTTGTAAATGTTCTTTATTCCTAATGAGCTGATGGATCACTATGGCATGGCTAACTTATTTGGTGCCAAATTGTGCAATACAATTTTTAAAAGACTTTTAGTTGTAGTGTTTATGACTCTAATATTGGTATGTTTCATGAGTAAGAAATTAATAAAAACAGTACAAAATATGAACTATGTAATTAAAAATGCTACAGTGCATGGATGTATATAGTGAGTACTACCACTAAAGTACTCTTGCCAGTAGGTGTGCTTCTAACTTAGTGTTCATTTTTCTTGACCTTATGTCTATCCTTCTAAGTTATTTCTAATTGTACATATAAAAACAGAATTGTTAGATGGTTTTCTGAAGCAGTTTACACTCAAATCGCTTATACCACGTAACTTGAGTCGATTGCAATGTTTCATTGATAAAGGATGAATCAAGTGGAAACATGTTAGAATCAAAAGTTGAAAATGTAAGCATAAGAACAACTGACAAAATGGATTTCTGTATTGCAGACCAGAAACAAATTTGCATTCCGTGAAGCATGAATACAGCAAATGTATGCAGCTATTTTGAATAAAGCTCATAGCACTACTTTGTTATGAAACAAAGGAATATTATGGAACACTGGTTGCGTAATAGAAGTAGTTAAATAGTTTGTCCTTGTTTTGTTACAAAGTTCTGTAATACATGCAGCACTGTTTGTGGGAAATTACAAACAGATGAAGGTATGAAAAACTGTACAGAGTATAAGAATATGTAAAGATATAACAAGTATCAGCAGTCCCTGAATTATAGGTTCATAGGTTCATACTAGGCTATCTGCCCTAGGGCATTTATAAGCCTAGCCAGAATGTGTTTGGCTTTCGCCACCCATTTTAAATTTATTTTGCTATGCCCTTTTTCGAGGTTAGTATACTGTGCCTCTGTCTAACAGTGACACAGAAGTGATACGTGGGGTAAACCTACGATCTCCCATCCACTCATCAAGATTCCTCTTGAAGAGAGGAAATGAGGGACTCTGCCTAACCTGGACTGGGATTTTATTCCAGAGTGAAGGGAGCCTCTGGGTTATGAATCTGTCCCTCCAGCATGTCCTATTTCAGTGCGGAGGTTCAAGTCTCTCGAGCGCATAGCTCGATGGGATTTGGATTTTCTGAGGTGCAGCATGTCCATTAATTCCGGGTTGGACATGGCTTTATACAATTTATGATTGCATATTTCTACTGACAATTAAGAATATAAATAATAACTGGAAAGAATTTACCAGAATATTATTACCTGCATCTAGTCTCTATTTTGCTTTCCTGTCCTTTAAGTCTGTAGTTCTGCCATGTTAGAAAGATTATGTTAGGCTTCATTTTATGCTGCCAATCTATTCTGAGCAATAAATGTCTTTCCTTAAACTGCTTTTGTGTCTGTGAATTTACTGATAATGGACAGTAAAAACAAACCTCTTAATGGAAAGGAAGACCAAGAGCATGTTCAGTTTTACAGACATGCAGTCCAAGCCAACCCACCAGTTTCTCCTCTGCATTGGCAACACAATCAACAACTCATTTATCATTTATGCCAATAATATAACTATCGTTGTGCGCTGACATTGTGTTTCTCCTTTAGCATTTTAAGTTCAGTCAGCAAATAAGCATACTGATTTTTAAACTCTTAATTTTTATTTTAAAGTTATTAGTGCTACCAGCATTAGATTTAAACATTTGCCACTGTTTTGGCATTTTTCTTCTTGCTTCCAGCAATATAACTTTAAACTTAGCTCTTGATTCCTTCGCCGCTGACATTACTTGTTCTCAAGGCATTATCAGTTAGAATAGTCTCCAACGCCTCTTGCAGGGTCTTCTGGAGTCTTATCTCCATTTGCCATGTGATGCACAGCCAAATCCAATGAGTTCTACAAACTTTAATATATCAATCTGCTTCATTTTTTCTCAATTTTCATCATCAGCTCTTTTTCCATCAACAAACTGGGTACAATTATATTTTTGCAATCTTTTAAGCAACATTTGCAAAAAACAAAAAAGAGATCAAACTATATGAGGAGTGACCAGGGTGTAGATCATTGTGTGAACTGTACTTAGTCAGCCACTGCAGCTAGACAGCACGTGCATATAAGTTACCGAGCATGTGCAAGATCAGTGCCATTTTGTATAGTCAGAGTGAATGCAGGCATGAATGGAGATGCACATGCGAGTTTGTCTGAAGTAATGAGTTAGTCAGTTAGCTTAAATATATGTTGCTGTTGCAGCTCCTGATGTGTTTATGTACAATAACCAACCTGAACCCATCACGGTGCCTCAGTGTCTCATATGAATACAAGAGATATGTGACACAGGGTATACATCTTCTCACTACTGTACCAGTATTGGAAGCTTGGGAAAGGATACATTTTGAATATTTTGTTTTCAGGTCAGTGTGGTGATTTACCTGAATTCAGGACCATTCATGAGATGTCAAATACTCTAAGCTCCCAGGCACAACTGCCAGATACTGGTTGTCAAAATGTACAGTGCAGAAGGATTCAGAAATACCTTGCCTTGATTCTGGCTAGTTGCACTTATCCATTCGCAGAAGTCTTCAACTAAATAAATTATGAAGAGAAGTTCTATGTACAGATAATACAAAATTAATCTTAGAGAATTCTAATGTACAATAATCAACTTGAACCCATCACAGTGCCTCAGTGTCTCAAATGAATACAAGAGATCAACTTGAACCCATCACAGTGCCTCAGTGTCTCAAATGAATACAAGAGATATGTGACACAGTGTATACATCTTCTCACTACCGAAACTATCCATTTGCAGAGGTCTTCAACTAAATAAATAGTAAACAGAAATTCTATGTACAGATAATACAAAATTAATCTTAGAGAATTCTAATCTAATTATAAAATTCCTGAACATGAAGTGTGTCATTCTTAATCATCATTATGAGGCAAAACTATGACCTAGCACTGTTAAATATTAAGGCCAACAAACTAAGCAGCAGTGCAACACATATTGAAACAATGACATCATAATCTGTATCTTTCCTGGTCCAAAATATTTTTTACTGGGATGTTTCAACAGCAATCCCAAGAGATGTTTTCAGTATGAAAGTATTCAATCTCATACATTTATGCTGACTTTAGACAATAACACTTAGAAATTGAATCATCAAATTTAAATTATCCATCAACTGTTGAATATAAGGAGCTTAAATTAATGAAACATTCAGAAAAGCATAAAAGTGAATCCCTTTCAATATGAAGGTACTTCACTTAGAGTTAGTTTCATGAAGAACCTCATATATCCCATTGCTAGACTGGAAAGGGCAAAGCACATATTAGAAGTATTTGTTCTTCATTTGTAATCTGAGAAACCTCTTGTCAGGGTTGACAATGGAAAGCTACCAGGAAACAAGCTTCAACTTTACTGTGGCCATGCAAGGTCTCTTTAGCCAATACAATAAGATGGTCTGAAAAATCAAACTCTTCTTATGAATGATTAAGGCACAGTTACAACAGAAAAAAATACTTTGATCACAACTTGAATTAGAACACAGTCTAAAAATCATATGCACAGACTACAGTAAGTACTGCTGTGGGGGGGGGGGGTAAGCTTCCCCCTACAACCCC